>NC_056745.1:983928419-984033419 GCF_019279795.1 Protopterus annectens | reverse complement strand
CCGAATAAATTGGCCCCTTAAGATATTATGTTTCATAACGAGGGGATACAAGCTTCCATATTCCAAATAATTATTACGAAAAGTGTCTTTGCAGAAAATGTTAGACTGCCAGCTTAAATCATTTAATTGTAAGGAGACTGTCGTATAAATGTACTTGGCTCCCATAGGCAGAAAGCTTAAACGTAAGAAAGGGAATGCTGTTTGACAAATCATGTATGAAGTCCTGCAAGCTTTATAAAGAATTCTGCCACATGAAAAAAACATCATCAGTGCAATACTTGTACAATCTAGTAAACTGAAAACCTGGCAAGTAAACAAGTGTATTTATTTCCCAGTATGTGAGGACAAGGTTGGCAAAAGCAGGTGCTACCTTAGAACCCATAGCCTCTCCACGAATGTCTTGGTATAGTCCTTTATTAAAATGAAAAAAGTTTCTTTCAAGAACTAAATGATGCAAGGTGCTAATGGTGTTAACTTTGTCAACTGAAATGTCCTGTTTAATTTCTGAGGATTCTGCTGAAATGGTCTGCAAAATTTCTGTTGAAATGATCTGCGAAAAGTTTGAGGATTCTTGTGAGCTGACCTGTAAAAGGTCTGAGGATAATCAAAGGTAGAATTAAAAGCAAACCTCCATCTCTGTTCATGTTTAAGGAGGAATGCTTGTTGGTTCTGACACTGAGTGAAATCTTGGTTTAATTTATGTTTCTTACGTTGAGTAATACTTGAAACATGCCTCAAACTCTCAGCTGTATGCCATTAAGCCAGCGCTGAACCTGTGAAAGGTCAGGATGTTGTAAAATGGAGGCATACAAAGTTGAAATTTCAGTTTTAATTTCTTGTAACTTCACAATGTTTTGAGTGATTAGTGTGTGGACAACTTGTAAACCTGCCTCATTAAATATATTTACCAAGTCTGTATACAAAGGCGAGTCTCGTGTAGTTCTATTTGGGAACTTGAAAAATCACAGTCCTTGTGGAACTACATTGTTTTGTAAACATGTAGACAGGTAAAAATTATTATATTCAATGTTTTTAAAAATGAAAAGCAGTTTTTCCAATTTAAAAACCACAGATTTACAGGGATTACTGTTGTCCATGTCATTTCTTACAGGTTGGTTTGCATCTGGTAAATGCCATGACTGATAAAGTCTTTCGGCTTTTCCCGGTCAGGGGTCGCCACAGCAGAACTCTGGTCCGCTCATGATTGGCAGTGGATTTTTATGGTGCCGAGTTGCCAGCCCGTTGCCCAACCTTCAAAGAAGGCATGCCCATTCATACACGCACCTACCTGCATGTCTTTAACGTCACTCCGCCGTGGGGAGGACATGCAGACTCCACACAGAAGGCGCTCCAGCCATGACTGATGATTGGCATCAAAAGGGTTAACGTTATTATCCATGTCTAAAAACAGCAGTAGTCTGTCCTCATAAATCTCAGCAGGGGTATGGGAATAGTCCTCATGGAACAAGCTCGATACATTGACACCCTTGACTTAAACAACAGCACATACTATAAAAAAGTTGATTTAAACTTGATTACTAAATCGTTTGCACACACTGATAGGACTCTGAAGCACCTTAAAAGAGATGGAGTTATTTCATCAGAAGAAGCTCTCTTTATGTCAGTCCCTCACCCTGATCTTGGCAAATTATTTGGTATTCCGAAGATACATAAAGACATGGTTAACCCCCCATTCAATCTTATAGTGTCAAATAAAAAAACAAAAACTGAGAAAATATCTGAATATTCGGATATGGTGCTAAACCCGATCATACAAGACACCTTTTTACCTTCATAACTCTTGGGCATTTTTAAATGAAATTTTTTGTAACCCACCAACAGCACAGGATAATATCCTGGTGACTCGACTTCTAGGCCCTATACACCAATATACTACATGCAGAGGGTATTATGTTTTTGGAATCATATTGATTAGAATTTCATGGTCTCTCTGTCGACAAAGTTAACACCATTAGCAACTTGCTTCATTTAGTTCTTGAAGAAAACATTTTTCATTTTAATAAAGGACTATATCAACAAGTTCGTGGAGTGGCTATGGGTTCTAAGGTAGCACCTGCTTTTGCCAGCCTTGTCCTCACATACTGATAAATAAATACACTTGTTTACTTGCCAGGTTTGCAATTTACCAGATTATACAAGTGTTATATTGACAATGTTTTTTTTGTGTGGCAGAATTCTTTAGAAAGCTTGCAGGACTTCATACAGGATTTGTCAAACAGTATTCCCTTTCTTACGTTAAGCTTTCTGCCTATGGGAGCCAAGTACATTTTCTGGATATGACAATCTCCTTACAATTAAATGACTTAAGCTGGCAGTCTAATATTTTCCGCAAAGACACTTTTCGTAATAATTATTTGGAATATGGAAGCATGCATCCATTCTTTACGAAATGTAATATCTTAATGGGCCAATTTATTTGGCTATCTAGAATTATAAGCAACGACGGTATCTTTAAAAGGGAATGTGAGCATTTGTCTAAACTTTTTGCTGATAGGAACTATCCCAAGCATCTTATTGACTCAATTTCTTCTCAAATAGCTGAAGCTTGCTGGACTAAGCTCCAACCAATTCTTTTACAGGGTTTTACCAACCGAGCCAGTAGAGAGGGTGAACAGATTCTCTCTACCAATCAGGGCACTAGAGTTCTAATATCAGAGGAACATGCAGGCTTGGATAACAGAACCAGTTATTCTACAGATCTGAACCGAGCCCTCTCAAGGTCCAACCACCTTCCAAATCCAGACCACACCCACCCTCACATAGACCCTGGTTTGAGTATTGACAGATATACCAGTTTTCTACTTCCTATTAACCAAGATATGGCACAAATCAGAAATATTATTTCTACTAACTGGGATGGTATTTTGAGTAACCAGAATCTCACTTCCTCACTTAGCCCCACACCCGAGTTTACACATAAAAGAACAAGGACACTCAGATCCTCTTTTGAACATTTAGATACACCCTTCCTGATTGAAGCAAAGGTTAATAGTGGCATTGCCCCTGGGATGTATAATTGTGTTGCTTGTGAATTTATTTACACTGGCCAGTCTTTTCACTCCCAACATCGCAGAAAGACAATTTGTTTTAACCACTATTTTGACTGCAACAGTGAATATTTGGTTTATGCAGTTATTTGTTTGACTTGTTTTTGTTTTTATGTGGGAAAGACAACTAGAAATTGTCAAGCCGTATAAAAGAACATTGCGCAGGTATTCGGAAGGGAGACTCTAAAAATGCTCTAGCCAAACATGTACTTTTTTGTAATGGTGTGTCCAATTTTAAATTTATTGTGTTACAACAAATTGATTTGTACATTGGGCACTGTGATACTAAACTTAATGTTCAAGAATTGAAATGGCAGCTACATTTGGGAGCGGATTCCTACCCTGGCCTTAATGAGAGTTTAAATATTCAAAGTGCCCTTCTCTGGCCGGGATAATTTTATGATGTAACTACCTTGGGTACCTTGACAACTGCATTTGCATTAACACCTTTTTGTTTTGGTTGCAGGTTTTTATAGGAGTTAAAGAATTCTGTTTACAAAAGACTTTTTAAACTACTGTCGTACATTTATCCTATTCACTGCTGACAGCAATTTATTGCTTTCTCCACTATGATATAACCGAGAAACATTTCTTTGTTTTTAATTTCTGAAGAAGTTCTTACCATTTTAATAAAGAATGAAAACACTAATCACTGGTTTGGCTCATGTTTTTCTGATATATTGGTGAAGACGTTTTTATTTTATATATATATATATATATATATATATATATATATATATATATATATATATGTGTATACACACAGACATATATATATATATATATATATAGAGAGAGAGAGAGAGAGATAAATAGTTTACATATATAGTTAGAAAGCTTGTGAAGAAACTATCATTCTGTTATTTTTGTTTTACTTGGATCACTTGTCTGTGTACTTAATAAAGGATTTTCGACTGGAAACAGACTGTCTATCCTGCTTGGATTACATTTGAATACTTACTAATTCTGTATATCATTTCAAATTATATATTTTTATTTATTTTTTTTTTTACTTAGGAGGAGTTTAAGTTCGCTACTTCTTCTACTATTATCTGATCTGTTTAATAGACAGTAATTAACTAGATATATATGGATTGAAAATCTTCCACACAGAAAAGAATATGGCTAGCTGGCATGAGGAGTTTGACAGAAAGATTACTGCAGGATCTGGCCTAGGGTTAGAGAAAAGGAATTTGTGGATCTTGATCACCTTATATAATTTATCAGACTTTCTGGCAGCATTTGGTTGACTGTCAGGCAAATTGCTGGCTGCACAGAAAGCCTCTAAGGCTAGTAACAGAGGAGGAACAACTAGAGGAAAATCCACCTGTACCAAATGATAAAATATTTGCTGGGATTCTGGAATTTCTTTTTGTTCCAGTTAAAAAAGCCCTTCATTCTGGTAACAGTATGAGAAAAATACAATTCTTCAGTGGAGGAATCTGCAGACTAACTTCCCTCAGAGTCAGATTCACAAATGTGGAGGGGGAATCTGGAGAAACAGAGTCTAAGTTTAAATCCTTCAAATGCCCCTGAAAATCGGCCTCAGGATCTGAGAGACAGAGGAAAATATTTTCTTTTGTAAATGAATGAAAGAGTCAGCATTTACAAATTGAAAGGCTCTAAACAGATGTTAAGCAAAGATCAGCCAATCGTCCTTATTTGCTTTAGGTGATAAATAGCTAGCTTTATATATCTGTTTTCAGAGACCTCCCAAAGAAAAAAAGTGGCTTTAAGGATAGTCCCTTTCCCTGGAAAAAAGCTCCTCAGAGTGGCTTAGCAGAGGAATATTGGCTAGTCCCTTCCCCAATGCCAGCAAGAGTGGTTCTCCCTTACCAAACAGGACAACTGAACAGGTACCGAGAACATGCCTGCCTCCTGGCCCTTAATGGTTTATCAAGGAGCATCTCAGTAAAGACTAAGACAAGGTGATGAGCAGTCTGAGGAACAGCAGATGGCCACAGCAGAGGCAACCATCAGTGACTGAGGTGAAGAGGAACCTGGAGTAAAAAAGAAAGCCTCCAATTAACATTTATTTTTCTTTGCTGCAATAGTCTGACAAGTGGCTAGTGAAGAGCTATAGATTTGGTTTTACCACCTGACATCAAGCACATTAGTCCCAATTCGTTTTGATAAAAAAGTAAAACTTTTCCTAACAAAAAAAAAATGATAAAACAGAAGGGAATACCTACAGGTGACCACCACTGTACGTCTAGCAAAATGGTATCTGAGAAGTAGGCAGAGGAACTTAGGAGAGTTAGTGGAAACAACCTGACTGGAAAAACAAAGTTTTGAGGAAAACTTTTTGATGACAATCCCCCAAACCAGAAATCCTATAGTCCCTTTCTCTTCAAAAAATAATGCAGTGGAAGTTATTCCCCTAGAGGCTACTTAATCTGCCCAGCACTGGAGGAGCATTAGCCAGCTGTCATTAACTCAGGGAAGATTTACTTTGATAGCAAGAAAGTACTGAAGTTTTGGTGCCCGCTGATTTTACACTGCTCTCTTCATGTTGTATAGTAGCTAGGGCATGTGAAAGGTGCTGTAAAGCTTTAGAAGCTGGCTGGCTAGTCCAATCAATGGCAAGATACATCCCATATAACTTAGGTTACTGCAACAGTGGTTTAATGATGAATATCACAAGATTCTCCCATAACCCAGGGATGCCTGGTTCCTGATTGAGAGAATGAATGGTTTATCGGGTGCAGGTCATGGAGTCAGCAGACAAGGTCCTGTGGAGAGGGAAAAAAAGCAACACGTGTATCCTTATCTTTCTGTATGAAGGCACTGACAATTTTGACAAAAGTTCATGAAAAATAGTGATGTTTGCTAAAATCTGGACAGCTAATTAGCTTGAAATGTGCATACCTTACAACATAACCTTCGCTACTCCGATAGGATTGTGGGATATTAACACACAAACACAAGTTTAAAAAGTTTGAAAAACACTGCAGTCTTATAAAGGACCATACATTTCTCTGTCGAATACTATCTTTACCTGCAGCTGCTATTCTTGATTTATGAACTGGTTACACTGCAAAAAGGCTTGCGCCTCAAGATCATTTATCATAACTGCAGCTCCAGTGAAATGCATCTTTCCAAAATGCACAATATGCCTAGTCAAATAAACACAAACATTATGTATTTTATATTCATTGCTATACCTAACAAAATTTAGGCAAAAAGTGGCAGCAGTTATTTGATATGATCTAACTGCTAATGCAAGATACATTTTAAGGTGCAACAAGATCCCCCTATGCCATCCTCCCACCAAAGTAATTAAATTAAATATATCTTGGAAACATGAGTGCTTAATGAATTTAAGGAATTCCCATTTAAGTAATGCAGCAGTGTCTTCACACTATTTTTCAAATGTATCTTATTCCTATCAAATCTGTCACACTTTTTGCTCTTACTAAGTTTGCTATGCGAAACAGACAAAAATAATAACATATTTGGTTAAAAGCCTGTTTCATGTTATTTAATAAATGTTCAGGTTTTAGTGGCACAGCTTTATTATTATTTTATTTTTATATATTTTATTTTTAGTGTATATTTTTATCTGTAAGACAGCTACCCTGCTAATGCAACAGGTGCATATCTTATACAAACTGACTTCTTAGAGCTAACTACAACTTCTTGGCATGTATTCAGACAAAAAAAGTATGCTCTGTTGTTGACATCGCATTGAGGTTTAGAAACTGGCATCATATGTAGCCAAAGTACAAATTGCAGCACTTTCCTTCTTTGCACTCAAACTAATCTTAGTGCAAGCAGCATTGTTCAAACTCTATACAAGACAATGTTTCTCAGAGACCCCAGTTCCACCCTTCATACCATCTTACACGTGTTAGCAATAAACTGTTGAAATTCCTACCTGTCAGTAAGCCAAAGGCATGCTCTTTGCTGAGCACCATGTGTCCTAGTTTTATGGCATTTTCTCTTCTCTATGACATCCATCCAAGTAACTGAGGTGGTGTATACCCTACATGCCGTCAGTAGACAGTCTGTCACTGGGATATGAGCCCCAAAAAATCCCAGCTAATCAAGATAGCCATGCCACGTGTCTTGTTTTGCAGCAATCTATAGGTGGATGAGGAATGGGACAGCCTACACAGCCCACGGTCACTCCTAACGACTGGATTTCCATTTCTAGACTATGATTTTGCCTTTCTAGTTTCTTTTGTCATCTGCTACACGTGATAGGTTTTATGAAGTAAATAGCAGTCCAGTGGAAATTTGCTGAAACTTCTAAGAGGTTGCCATAAACTTGCAGAAGTAAAAAAAAAAATAGTAACGTAGAGACTGCATACCCAAATGTGTGCATCTGATAACATGTTTTCAGGCTGGAACAGTCTGTGAACAAATATTTGCATGCATTCCAAAGCAAAGAAAAGGCACATAGGTAAGGGATGTGGTGTAATAACTTAAGCTCACTGACTTTTTTTACTTTATTTTCTTAACCAAAAGAAAAAAGAAAAAGTGAAATTAGTTCACTTGATTGTAAGGAAGAAGTGTTTTGCAGGGAGGGAGAGAACCTAATTAAGCTCCCTTCAGTTAGCAAAGCTTTTGAATGGAGAGAATCTTAACAGTGAATACTGTTTGTAGTGGCTGCAGTGAAGGGAAATAAGAAATGCAGTGGACTCAGTAGCTGACTTGCTATCTTCAGCAGCCTCTTCCTTTCATATAGGCTGTGATTCTTATTTTATTTTATTGTCTTAACCAAACAAAAGAGCTCATTTGGCTGTATGGAGGAAGAAGGGTGTGCATTTTTGCAGGAAGTGAGAGGGCTTTTTTTTCCCAGAATATTAAGAAACTATCCCATAATTTGGAAGTTAACATCAAATATAAACTTCTTTTCTTCTTCTTTTGTCCCTAGTTGGCGGCTAGCAGAGGTGGTTGATCTCATAGTCGGTAAACTGCTGTGGGTGCCGCTGGATTTCGGACGTCCTTCATGACACCTTTCCATGCTGTTCAGTGCATGAAAAAAGTTTCTGGCCTCCTGTAGGTCAAGTCACTGGCTTCTCAGGTCCTCTTCAACCTGTTTAGCCCACATCATCTTTGGTGCAAATTTGTGAACTCTCCAGTTCGTGGGGAGCTCTCTCCATATTAGTCTGTAAGGCAAGCAGCAGGTGTCGATCCTGCACACATGTCCAAACCAGCGCAACCTACTGTTCTAGATCTGTTTGCTGATCGTTGGCTGTTGATCACATCTAGTCCAGATGCTCTTGTTTGTAAAGTGGTCATGAAGCGAGATTTCCAAGATTTTGCGCAGGCATCGCATTTGATAAATCTCAAGCTTGTTCAGGTCTGGCTTGAGGAGGATTCACATTTCCAGTTCATAAAGAAGAATTGGCAAGATCAGTTTCCAGAAAAGGCTAATATTAGTGGCCTACTGTGTGAAAGACATTGGAGACCAAGCATGTACTGAATAAAAGCATCAGGCTCCTTTAAATCTTGTATAATGGTTCATCCAGCCAGGTGCACATTTGGAATAACTTGTCAGAAGAGCTTGCCATCCAGACTGGGGCAGATCAAGAGGATGTGATCTCTTCACTGCTGTTCAACATAGTAGTGGATGCCATCCTGAGGACAGTATTTGAAGGCAGGAGCAGATTCTAGTACAATGAAGCCCATTCTGTGACTGACCTGATGTTCACTGATGACAGCACCATTTTCACATACAGTGATGCTGAGGCCACAGATATCCTCCATGACATCAGTTCCATTGCCCAGTCATATGGCCTATGAATAAATGCTAAGACCAAAGTGATGGCAACCTACTGGTCACTAGCCACCGTCCACCTTGGAGGAGTTCAGATAGAACAAACGCAGGAATTCAAGTATTTGGGTTCACTGGTTTAGGAGAAGAAGGTGACATCAACAGTTGAAGTCCAGGATTGGACAAGCCACCACAGCATTTGCCTCACTCGAATATAACTTATGCTATTAAACTTAAAGGAATACAAAGTAGCATTTGCCTTATCCTTGTTGAATTATTATTTCTGTTAATGTAAATAGTATTGGGTTCTACATCATTTAAGTACGTCTTTGAATTATTATAGTACTGCCATATTTGAGATCACATCTTAGTTAAATTAATAAATTGAAAAGCTATGAATTTGAGGATCTAATTACTTAGAGGTTTCTGACACAATGCAAAGCATGTAAAGTCTTTGTGAAAACAACTACAATATTGTATATTGCAAAATATCTGGAAAATAATTAGATGGTTCCTGCAGAAACAACATATCACTTTGATGTGTTATTGCCGTTATGGAATTTTGGAAGGATGAGCACTCAAACGTTTTTCATAGTAGCAGACCTAATATGGGGGGGGGGGTGATGCTAACAGCAACATAGATAAAAAGAAATAGTGAACACACAAGTGCATGTAATAATATAGATTTTCTAGAGATCCAAGGTTCAGGACACCCTGAGTAACCAATGAGAAAATAAAGCAGGTATATTAACATAAAGAAATAGAAACGGAAAAAGAAAGCAAGAACAAAGGGTTTTTTACCCACTGACAAGGCTGGAAGAAGGAAGTTACACAATGAAACAAAAATAAAAGAAGGAAAAAGAGTATGTCAGATAAACGTAGCCTTACAGAAGTTATTGAATTAGATGGCAATGATTCTTGAAGGACCTCTACAGATTCTTTATCTTTCAAAGAGGTGGGAAAGATCTTAATGTTACTAAAATGTTATCACCCAGTGGTACTGAGACAACTAACTGCATGTTTAATACAGAAATAAACCTACCTACTTTGTACCTTGAAGATGTAATTGTTAATAATCCCTCTGCAGTCAATCAGCAGGAAATGTTAGAATGGGAAACTTTTACAAAAAATAAAAAGTTAAAAAGAAGGGCATTAGGAGGACTGTCCGTACTTAACTGTAGTACTGTAAGTACTTTTATTAGACTGTGTAACTAATGCATATACTCCAAATGCTATTAAATTACTTAAATATATGCACAATGGCATTTTTATTTTATCAGACTCAATGTTTAAACCATTAAGATGAAATTTAAATGAATTAGATAAAATAAATATATAATTTTCAACATTATCTGGGTTAAAGCTTGGAGATACTCAGAATATGATAAATCAGCTAGGCAAGAACTTGTCAACTTATACGTATAAATTAATTGCGGATTAAATGACTTAGCATACAGTCCCATAAAACATATGAAAAGAGAGGTACCACAAATAATTAAACTGATTGAAACTTATAATTCAAAGGTACTCAAGTAAAATGTTATCATCACCTTATGTGAATGATTATTGCTGTACAAAAGCATTGCAATTTAACACTGGGATCAGGCAACTATATACACCAGCAACATAATCCCTTCTGTTAATAACTTACTTGGAGGAATTTAACAATGATCATAGAATGTCTATCAAAGATGAATTTCACCTATGTCTTCACAGTGTACAGTTTATCTTTAGTACACTAAAGGATAAACCCAGGGCTCTTTAGAAGTAAAAAACAATCAAGCAATCAGTTAATCAATGATGGACTTAATATTTCTATGACAGTATAATTCTGCAAAGCAAGGATAAACTCAAGCCTTTTTTGGAAGTAAAACACAATTAATCAATCAATGATGTACTTAATAACTCTATGAAAGTATACCACTGCAATGCAACACGTCTTCACAATAAAGTACAGGATTTAATAAGTATATTAATGTAGAAAACTTCTGTTACAATAGTTGACCTATGGGATTGTTGGGAAAGTGTTTCCAGGTTATATAAAGGGTGAATATGTCAGAGACACGAGGAATGGTGGCAGTGTTCTCCTTCTTGTTGATAATATTGTGGGTTGTTCACTTGATGGTCCTGTACTCTTTCAGCACAAACATACAGAAGTGCAAAACAGAAATGCATGTCTTACAAAACAAATGGTGGGAGGTAAGGAGAATTTGCAAAGAGATTGTAATAGAAATTCAATCCTAGTAATTGCAAAAAATGATAAAGTGCAAGTGAACATAGATGTTTGCAGCTGTTTAGAACAATTCATGCATGAAGACTTGTAATGGATACATTGTTACTTTCATTTGATAACTGGAAAAGCTGGGATGAGGTCAGTCTTACTCACTCTACATAGCATGTTAAAAAGCACTATTCTTCAAAAGCTCTTATGCTTAGTATTTATAATATGTGTAGATGTCTTGTTTTGCTCTGCTGTGGCTAAAGCTACCCTGATGCTTTTAGATTTCATAGCCAAAAACTAGATCACTGCATTTCAGATATATAGCACATGCATATTTGCATATTTACCTTACACAAAGAGCTAGTAACACAGGTAAGGTGACTTATAGTGTCACCTTTGTTTCTTCAATGAAACAATTAAATGAATTCAGAAATCTCTCCTGCACCCATAACATCACTATATTTGTTTGCATTTTGTTAATATAAACATTTAACTGGTACTTAACTGAAACCCACTCATAGTCAAGATCTAATCTGTACGTAATATGACATTTAATGTTCTGGGATTTTTTTATATAATGGTCTGGATATGCAAAATGGCACTAAATTCCCTTAAACTGTTTTTAAGATACAATTATCTAAAATTTTAATCATCAATGTGTTGTCTAATAAATCAAACTGGAAAGACAATAACATGCCTACATGCATCATTTCCGAGAATCTATGCTTGCATGGGACCAAGCAGCCCAAATGGCAATGTTTGCATGCCTTTGCCATCCATTTTAATCTGATTAGACAGAGAGAGAGAGAGACTAGATAGATATATCGACAGACATAGGTTTATAGGTAGTTATTAAACTTGTGGACTAGGACAGTACTTACAATCTTAGCCAATTAAACCAGAAAACTCGTTTTGAGATATTAGCTTTTCATACTAGGAAGATTACTACCACATATTAAATGGCCACTTGTCTTCTTATCAAATCTCAATTTAAAAGTAGTCAGAATACTGATTTACTTGATATGCCACGGAAGTTTATTCCAGAAAGATGGAATACACTTGATTAAATATCTATCATGCCAGCAGGTATTGCTAATGTGATTATGAAGGTTTAGGATTTTGGAGTAAATAATCAAGGTACTGCTGATTCTGTGGAGGAGATCACAGTCATAGGGAATCTTGCAGGAAGAGATCTACTTGAACAAGCCTTTAAGAAACAAAAAATAATGGGAAGGTTGTTATTCTGTCTATAATGTAGGTTACTTGGACAACCATTTTTATAATTAGGAATTGCTGGGATCTTCCAAATTGGAGTAGGTGCATAGTTAGGTATGCGTTGAATGGAAAACCATATTCAAAGCTAGACCTGATAAGGGATGTATAAGGTGAAACTATGGTGTCTTTGGACTTAGAAGAGAAACACTTGGAGATTAAATGTGATAGGAAGCACCACTTCCTAATTACAGCTGAGCCATGGTGGTCAAAGGCAAGTTTGTTGTTGTCAAATGCACCCAGATCTGTAATCACTTTGTCAGTTTTGAGGAGGGTATTATTTTTATGGTATGAGCTACTGACATTTGATTTCCCAAAGATAACACTACAATTTGGCACCAACGGTGAGCCCATAGTCCTTACATCACAAGCAGGTATGACACAACCCCATTGCTGGAGTATCTAAGAATCACAGGAGTAGTTTACAATAGCACCTAGTTTGCAATTATCAGCAAATGTGGCCATCCAAAAATCACAGCCTCCACCTTCACATCAAGGAAGTAGATGCCAATGATTAGTGGAACGATAATAAAACTTACTACAATGCCACTAGTGACATTTTTGTACCAGAACAGGGTCTACCAACCTTTATTATAAGCATTCTGTTAGTGAGCCATTTAGCAATTATGTGAATAAGGCAGGAGTTGATACTCTGTTTCATAAGTTTGTTGATAATATGTACATGAAGAATAGTGCTAAAGGCCTTAGCTAATCCAGATATGGAGATCAAATCCTCAGACTCACTTCCAAGACTTCAGTAAGCCTTTGAAAGAAGAAGATTAAGAAGGCACAATCTAATTTTCATGAACACAAATTGGATAGGATCAATGGACTGAAGGTCATGAGTTCTATGAGCATGTGCTCTATGGCCTTGAAGATGATACTGGTGATTCCTTCTGGAACATGATTACCAGGGTTAGTAGCACAGCCTCCTTTAAGAAGTGGCACTACAGTGGCAGTTCTCTAAGTTTAGGGACATAGCTGGTGGTGAAATTTAGTTTTAAAGAGTTTTTGAATGGGCAGAAAATCTGTATGTTTTACAGTAATCAAAAGGCAGCCTAGGATGGTGGTGACACTGAAGGTGCTAGTGTTTCTAGCTTTGGAGAGGGTTTAAAGGACTTGATTCTGAGAGATTATGGAGGGATAGTATCTAGTGTGGCATTGTGGAGAACAAGGGCTTTGGTGAGGAAAGGTAAACTTTGTAAGCAAGAATGTTGGAAATGTCTTCAAGATCAGAGTGGGTTGTACCATTTAAGATTAACACCAGTTGTGAAAGTGGATCTTAAATTCCTAATATAGCTAAAAAACGCTTTGTGATTACCTTTAGTAGCAGAGCAACTTTAAATTCATAATTGATCTTATACTTCTTTACTGCTTGCTTAAGAGTTTACAAACCAGATTGAAGTCATTTTTGTAAAGACTTCTAATAACAAACTAGCAGTTTATTTAAGTTATTGTAAAGTTTACTGATATATGAACTCCACCATATGCATTTGTTTTTATACATTCAGTTGTACTTTTATTGGGTCAAGGCAAAAACTCAATGCTGTTATCTAAAGACAAAATAGAATTCAAAAAAATATGACAAGGTATCATGCAGTTAGCCAACTAGGGACTCAGAGTAGTCCCTGAATACATTTAAATTCTTACGCTTTAGGGCTCAGGTCCTAAGCAGAAGCAGACAGCTTGGTGATCACATCAAACAAGGGAGGAGAAAATAAAAGTGAGAGGATGCCAAAAGTTAGTAAGAACTAGATCAAGGAGATTTGCACCTCCAGAGGGAGAGAGGACTATCTGTTCAAGGGAACTGGCATTACCAAAATGAAGGAATCTTTATGCATATTTATTATGTATGGTGTACGTTCTCAGATAATGGAACAGTAATTAAAATGAAGTTGTGTTATTTTACTGAATGTTTTTAATGCCAAGTGACAAATCAATATCCACAACATCAAAAACAAAAAGAAACAAACAAAAGAAACAGCGAAAACACATTTTAAAATGGGCCATCCCCCTGCACAGCTGACACTCCCTGCTAATTACATATACTAACTCTCCAATCACAATAAAGTGGGGAAAGGGACAATTCCCCAATCCCTGCTGCGCTGCAATCATACACTGTAAAATGTCATTTGTTACTATATATCCATCAACATTTTCGTTTTGAGGTTTTGTCACTCAGCACTTACAACTGTCAAGATATTGTCATGAACCCATTAAAATCACCCCATAAGGAGTATATTTAGTTTAATAATTAATTTTTCAAGCAGATTTAAGTGAGCATCATACTTTCTATAGGACATGGGGAAGTCCTGTAATTAATTACCAGTTCTGTGACAGCTAGTCTTGTGCAGAGTTACTAGAACCTCTGTGACCTACAGATTAGTAAAAAGGTCTAGCATGAGATGATGGAGTTGTAAATAAACATCAAAATGCCCTCAGTGTTTCTTTTGGGCCTGAATGAGTGATAGGCTCTGAACTCTGGTATACAGAGAGTCCTGTCATTGCAATGGAACCAAGTTTCACTAATTATGCAAATATTAATGTATCCGTCAAACAAGAAGTCATCATGTTTAGTATTTTATTGTTTCACCTCCAAGCAATATGTGCACTAACCTGAAACTGGTCAGACTGGCATTTATTGCTTTGTAATGTTCATAAGCTGAACTTTGCTGAGTCCTGCAGTTACAGCGGAGGGATGAGGCTATGATCTTTTAATGAGCTGCTTTGTATAGTGCAGAGCTTGATTCCCACAGCCTCCATTTGTCTTCTGTGCGACTCTGAGAAGGTCACTTAATCAAGCAGTGCTCTGGGGTAATTGAGGAATTGGGTGATGCTCCTCAACTGCCTCCTGGACCATATGCCTAATAATTCTCTATGAATCTATGACCTTGTCTAAAAAGTCACTATGGAGATGCAAATGTTTTGGCCATTATTTGGATACCTTGGCAACAGAGGTGCAGACCATCTGTAGCAAAATGGGAGGGATGTACAAACATTTCATCTTGTGTTGGCATACACTAGAATGACACTAGTTATCCAGATATTTATTGAAGCCAGTTATCTCATCCTTGTATTTGTTACCATTCTCAGTGAAGGTAGAATACTTCTTAGTTTTAGAGACCTTCCAGTCTCAAACATATAGGAGGAGAACTCAAGGATGTCTCTCTGCATCTCCCATAGACAGTGCCTAAGATTTATTATTCAGTTCAGCAAGGGCCACAGTCAGGCCATACCTGTGTTTAAGTCAGCAGAGATTTTTAAGGGCCTGGGTAATAACTTACATTTTGGGATCAATGTGGCAGCTAACAATTGCCATCATTTAGCCATTCTAGTAATTGAGGAGTTTGAGTGCCATCTGTACCTACCTGACTACAGATTCAGAAATGCTAAGACCTTTAGTGGAGTTAGTTTCAGGATTAGAGGACCTTATGGAGACTGATTTGCAGCTCTAGTGAATTTCCTCGGGTACAGGTATCGGTAGAACTTAAGTTCCACTGGTTTGTAAATGAGATCTCTGAAGAGACTGGAAAGTTTTTTCATAACCACTTCAATATAAGTTGGTGTAGTGTTGTGATGCTGTTTACTGACCATGCATGGTTTGAAGATATCTTGCATCACTCACAGGTAATATCACTGTTTGGAAGGTAGAAGGGATTGCTGGTAAACATGAAGCAGTTGCAATGCAGCCTCAGTAGTTCAAGTGCTAGCAGGTTAGATAACGTAAGAGCAATATCAGACTGTAAACCTGTGGTGGTGGGTATTAAATTAAGCAATTTAATAAATAATAGTTGGACAGGTGGATAATGATAGACAGCTATGGACTGGCAGACAGACAGAAAATACTGATCTTGCTTACGTGCCAAAAAATCCAAAGATTACAATCCTATTAGTAAAACACACAAAATACAAAGCAAGCATTACTGAGGGAAGGGACATGTCTAACAACAGCATAAAATATTTTGTTTTCTAGAGGAATAACCTTTTATGATGCTATCATAAAAGAAATGCAAATAGCAAACCAAACTGAGCACAGCAAGCACAAGCACACACACACATCACTTACACTAACGAAAGCGAGTCTTCAAATAGGCTTTAGCTTTACGATGGTAATCACGTGCTGTTGTACATAAATCAAAACACAAATTAAGCAACGGAGCATTTCACACAAACAGTCTGTTTTGCACATATATACAGCAGTAACCTTATACTTCTGTTGAAATTCTATGCAACTGATGGAACAGGTTATGGTCATTTCATACAGTTCATTACCAGACGTCTGGATTTGTTTTATTCTAATAAGTCACTTCCTGTGTTGTTCCTTTACAATACATGGCAGCAGCCTATGAATTTACTGCAAATGAGGATACACTGGCATAAACTTTAAATGTCAAAGCAGTTTGTTTATTGGCATTCCATTCATGTACTCATTAGCGATTATTGACATACTCTATATTTGGCTATATAACTAATGATTAGGCTTCAAATTCTCGGTCAGAAAAACACCATAGGATCATAGGAAGTTACTAGGCTATTGGCCCTGAGGTGCTTTTAAGACTAGCCAGGGGTACAGACCATGTTTAGACAAGTCAGCACCAGATGCCCCTGTCCAGCAGGGACATGGCTGGAATCCCAAACGTGTATTTTCTGTTTCCCATCCAGTTATCCAGGTCGGGCTTAAAAAGGGCTAAAGAGGTACTCTGCTTGACGTGGAGAGAGAGTCTGTTCCACAGATGGGGGAAACTCTGGGAAACAAATCTGTCCCGACAATAAGTCCTACTGATGTCACAGACCAGGTTGAGGCTGCAGGTGTGGTTTACTTGAGTGGAGCTTGACTTGCGGATATGCAGCAGTCGCATCAAGGCGGGATCCGAGATTGCCTTGTATGCCAGGCAGAGGTCACATGTGAGGACTCTGTATAAAACTAAGAAGGGGGATAGGACTTTTAGCCTATCTGTGTATGGTAGATTTTTGAGGTCATGGATTCTCCTCGTGAGGAATCTCTGTGGTATCTCCAGCTGCTGCATGTGCTTTGCGAGGTACATGCTGAATGGGGCATTGTATTCAATAATGGATCTTATAAAGGAAGAATACAGGGATGTTATGACCTCCTTGTCCCTGGATGAGATACCTTTACTTATGAGGTGGGACATGTAGAACGTTTTTAGTACAATGGAAGCAACATGGTGGTCAAAAGTCAGGTTGCTATCAACCTAGGTGCCCAAATCCCTTACGACTGATTGCGTGCTTAGGACGTTATTAATGTGATACTTTGAGGGGACGTCACTCTCCCCAAAGGGGGTGATGATGCATTTTTTTGCTAATCAGCTTGAGGCCATGTTTCTGGCACCAGTCATTTGTTTGGGTGAGACACTCTTGGAGGATGTCCAGTTTAATGATTACAGAAGAAAACACTGCCCACCATAACTGCAATATTTCAAGCATTTACAAACTGTATATATTTTCCTGACAACAAAATTCACAAGGAACTACCTGGTGTATTTCCTAATTCAGTTTTGCAGGACATCAAGGAGTAACTAGTAGTCAACAAAGCCCATGCTGCTATAACTATTAGATTGAAATCTTCAGGTTCCATACTATAGCATAGCCTTACACAGGGTAACTCTAATGTGCTCAAGATCTTATATCGCTCAAGCTGTATTTACTTGACTTGTCATTTCCTCACTAGGTGTTCACTTGCTACTTCTTGTAGAGGTGTGTGAAATTTTAAACATTATGCCCTCCAAGGTTGATAGTGGGTGGATGAAAAGCAATCATTATTTATATAAAGGTTTAATAATAATAATAACAATAATTGTTTGTTCTACATGTTGTAATGACCTTGAAGTGAGAATATTTAAGTAAGGGAACAGGATCAAAGTAATCAAAATTGATAATGAGATTCATGCTGAAATGGATGAGATTGCTTGCTTAGAGCTCATACAATTTGAGATAAAATAGTAGATCCAATAAAAATTGTGTGAAGAAATCTGACAATGTGTAGTCATAATATTTGAAAAGATTAACAGGAAAAATGCAGAGATTACAATTGAGAAGAAACAATGGGGTAGATCTGCGTGTCAAACTTCCTTGAGTGAAAGGAGTGATGGAGTGGTTTTTTTTCCTGTATTGAAATGTAGGCTGTATTCTGTGTCTGTACCAAGTGCAAAAAATTATTTAAAAATCTATAACTGTAATGTAGCACTTTTAAATAATAACCTTTTGACAGGGGCAACTGTGTGGGGAGTACAATGGTTTAGTAGTGAAATAGTATAAAAAATATAAGTCAAATCTTTAAATAAATTAGCAAAATAAGCAGAGGCGTAACAGCAAGGTGAGCAATGCAGTCTGACAAGTAACCAAGGTTACATAACAATACTTTCCAGAAAGGATCATAATAAAAAAACATAAAATGAACTTGATCTGCTAAGTCAAATGTGAAAACAGAAAGAATTCTTAAAATATTAAATGAAATGCTTAAGGCTTTGAATATACAGTTGCATGTTTTAGCTTGCAGTATATGTCAAATGTCACAATCTAGATTTTTTTTTTATTGAGGAATGGCGCTTGTTTTTGCAAAATCATCTCTTCATTTTTTGCACTCCAATACATATCCATCTTATCCTCTGACAATCACAAAATCCTGCAGCTAAATAGAGCCTTTCTATTATGACATCACAAGAAGTACAGTAGAAAAATGAAATTCATGAATCAGGAAGGATGATTTTGTAACTCACTCCTTATTCCTACTGTATCATATATAATGTGTCTTAAATTTATGTTGATTGCAATAAACATGAAAATAAAAATATGTAATTCAACATAACCAAGACAGAAATCTAACGCCTCTTCAAAGATCAGAACCTTAGCTAGTTCATCCTACGCCCTTAGTACAAAAACAGGTTCTTCTGCTCTGAAGCTGTAAAAAAGTAGGGGAAACAGCTTGCTGCAGCCATGACCACGAATGTAGTATTGGCATTCATAAACAAATGCTGGCATTGCATTCGAGCTCACTAACAGAATGTGCTAATCACATTCTGTGGAGAGCTTCCCCCTTCACCCCATCTTAGTTATAGCTCTGTCAAAAGGTTCCTGATATCTGTACTACAAATGAGGAAGTTTTGCAACTTACTATAAATGATAAATATTGCAGATCAAAAATGTTTGAAGTAAAAAAAAAAAGTCCTCTGTTTCTTCTTGTCCTCTGGTAGGGTTGGGCAGGGAGGAACAGTATAAAGCATCCAATAGACAGCTCTCCTGTTCCAGGGAGTGTTTGGGGAAACCTGATTCCTGGGAGGAGACCAAGTGCCTCACATACTCATAAGACATCACAGATTAACACAGAGGGGTGGCAGAAATTTCTGACATCAGCCATCTAACTGCCCCCCAAGACAAGGACATGACTGACAGTCATGAGAATGTCTTCTCCCAGCTCTGCACTTGACAATCCTCTAGTGATCTGTCACCCGACAGACCTAGCAAGAAATTACCAAGGGGTCATGTTCCTGAAGAGTCTAGGGTCCACCTGGCAAAGGGTCATGCCTGGAACCATGGCCAAGAGCAATGGGGTATGTGAAGCTGGACAATTGCAAGGACTGTGGTATACAGCAAGATGCTGTGTGGGATTGGAGGAGGAATGCAAAAACGGTACTCCATCTCAACACTAAAAATTTTAGTGCTGCTTTGTTTGGCCAAGAACATTGTATTAATCTGCACAGTCATGGGCCCACAGAAAGAGATGAAGAAGAAAAATATTAAATAACTGGAAGTGCAGAGGTTTGCTTTTGTTTATTATACTGATCCCTGCTTAACACTGTGGGTAACCTGCATATTTTATTACGTTGTATGTATGCAAAAACTTAGAATGGCAAGATGCTTTGCAGTCAGCTCAGAAAATCTCACACAGAGGATTTTCAAACCTATTTTTAGGATGTTAAGATGTTCTGCTGATGCTAAGAGTTTCAGAGTTTAGGTATATGGTTATTTTCATGTTAAGCCAAGTTAACTAAGAAAAGCATCACTCTCTATTCAGCAAAGCGTATATTATTAAGTTTTAGGTTATGTTGCATTCAGTGTAGTGATCACTGAGACTAAATATTTCAATTAGGATGGATTCCTTGGACAGTAATACATGCAAGGAAACAAATTATGATTTAAGACCCAACCTATGCATCTACTTACCCTGAATTAGCAAAGGTTTCATTCATCACAAAAAAATAAAACACAGTTGAACAAAGGCACAGACATCATGTAGGAGTGTATTACTAATTTACCAAATCTACATGCATTGTCATCAAGTTCCTAGTCTGAAGAACCAAGCTGGATGGAGTCAAAGCTGAAATGTGTTAGCAGATAATGTAGTGTACTACCAGTACTGCAGTATTGTGGTTTGCATAGGGGAAAACTGAATACCTATGGAGAGGTGTTAGTATAGTTTTGTCCGAAGGAAGTGAGAGGTGCTACTGAATACCTATGGAGAGGTGTTACTATAGTTTTGTCTGAAGGAAGTGAGAGGTGCTACTGAATACCTATGGAGAGATGTTACTATAATTTTGTCTGAAGGAAGTGAGGGGTGCGGGATGACAGAAGGAATGCAGTCTCAGTACTAAACTCTAATGTTTCATACCTATGCTTCAGATCCTTCCAGAACCCCTTTTTACCCATTTTTGCACTTGGAGTTGGAGTACCACTTCAGCAGTGACAATCCTCTAGAGACAATATTCAGAATGCCTAGTGGCTAGCCTATGTTCTGTAATAATTTCTATCTGGTGCATTGCTGGCATTGTAAAGAATGCTCCTACCTTTTAATAATAAATATATAATTATTCCCCACTTGTGCCTTATTCTATCACTGTAAACATGTCTAGTTCTGTGATATAAATGCCTTATGCTGCATTAACCAGATATCAATGGATAAGAAATACTTTGCCCATATACTTGTTCCTCAGCCAAGTATCAGCTGTTTTTAGAAAAAACTGATACATCAAAAGTAAGCAATATCAAAGTTTCATGGTACTAAGTGTTTCAGTATAATTTAGTATATGTGAATGATGACAATATGGTAACACTCACTTAAAGTAACATACTCAGAAGTACAAAATCATCAGGTGCAATCAGTGAAACTGAATCGGCACTCATTAAATACAGCACCACTGTTCCATTTTACTCTGAGTGACAGTGTCCGTGGAATTTCGGTAGTCCACAAAACTGGGGGTTCTAACAGCATAACAACACTGCAGTTCCTTCTTCATGCCGCATATATACTGACACTAAATACGTAAGCAACTTATAAACGTAATCCGTGGGACAATGAAAAGTCTGAACGAAATGGACTCACACTCGCAGCAGCCTGAAAACGTACAAATCGCTGACTAAGACACATTTGCAGTATGGCAAAGTGGACGGTAGTGTTGGAGTAATAAAAATTTTTACTTAATGAATCATTCATTGGTCGACTACACTGTGTCCATGTCAATGATATACAAGTTTCAGTCTGCTGTGTGCCCATTTCATTTTTGGTTTCAGCTTACAAAAGTGTTATCCAGGATATATCAGTAAAAGGATCTGCAGCCTTTGAATACCGCTTGCTCGATAGTTGTGTTGGTTTCTTAAGCAAGCCTTACAGAGACGTAGGTTGGGATTCATAGTCAGGTGTTGTGCAAGCATGCAGCATCAGTTTCTATTGATGTTGCTGCATGAATCACAGAAGTAATCAAACGTATTACAAACTGAATAGCACTTGCAGTCTGAATAAAGTAGCACATAATTAAATAAAGATGTAGCGATAAGGGGTAAGCAGTGTTAGTCTGCGCTACAGTGGGAGAAATGGTTCATTTGGACATGTGGCCTATATGATATCACAATGAAGGCGAAATAGTACAGCTAAGTCAGTGCTCACTCTCATGTGAAATGTACTGCCACATGGCTGCATATTATACTCATACAACATAGCAACACAGCAGCCACCAAACTGACTACTTTAGGTTCATACATCGAAGTGCTCAGCCTGGTGTTAATATAGAAAAAAGGGAAAAAAGCAAGCAGAAGGAAACACATAAGGGCATCCATGCTGTATGAATGTTTGCAAGGGTGGGTATTTTTGTTTTTTGGCAGAGAAAGAACTCCCTTTGTAAGATTTATAAAACAAAGGGTAGTTAGGGAAAGTAGTAATATACAGCTGTTGGGTAGGGGGGGGGGGGCAAAGAAACATAAAACCTAGACTTATAGTGATAGGTTCATAGGTAGGTACTAGGCTATTAGCCCTAGAGCCTATATAAGCCTAGCCAAATAGGTACCCTGGCTTTTGCCACCCAAGAACATTATTTCCTTGTGCCCCTGTCGAGCAGAGCCACAGAAGTGATCCCTGGGGTGAAATTCCTATTTCCCATCCAATCATCAAGATTTTTCTTGAAGAGTGCTAATGAGGAGCTCTGTTTAACATAGATAGGTAGTCTGTTCCAGAGTGTGGGAAGTCTCTGGGACAGGAATCTATCCCTCCAGCATGTTCTGTTTATTGTGGTGACAAGGTTTAGCTCCCTAGAGTGTGTAGCTCGGAGGGATAGGGATTTTTTTAAGTGCATCATGTCCAACAGCTCTGGGTTTGACATAGCTTTGTATGTTAGGCAGAGATTGCCTCTGAGTAGGCGATATGCGATGGAGTAAAGCTGGAGTTTTTTGAGACGGTCTGCGTAGGGCATCTGTTTGAGGCCAGTAATCCTCTTTGTGAGGTATTTCTGTGGCCTTTCCAGTTGTTGTAGATGTCTTGTGAGGTACATACCAAAAGGGGCATTGTACTCTATAACAGGTCTAATGAGTAATGAGTAGAGGGGAACAATGACCTCTTTTTTTCTGGATGAGAAACCTTTTGTGATGAGGTGAGCCACTTAGAAGGATTTCCTGACCACTGTGGCGATGTGATTATCAAAGGAGAGACTACTGTTCACCTGTGTCCCAAGGTCTCTTATCACACTTTCAGTGTTAAGTAGACTACCACTTTTGTGGTAGTTTATGGGTACAGAATTTTTACCAAAGGGGATGAAAATACACTTTTTGGCATTGAGCTTCAGGTCATGGCTTTGACACCAGGCATCTGTCTCAGTGAGGCTCTTTTGTAGTATGTCCACATCGTTAGGAGTTTCGATTATGGCTCCTAGTTTGCAGTCATCTGCAAACTTTGTTAGCCAAAGACCTTCTGTGTTAGCCTGTACTTCAGAGAAGTAGATACCAAACAGGAGAGGACCCAGGACTGAACCCTGTGGTACTCCACTTGTCACTGGTCTGAAGTTTGATTTGGAGTCTGCTACATTCACAGTGTGGGTTCTGTCCATGAGCCATTGGCAACCCATCTTGTGACATAGGGATTTATACCTAGTTTGGTGAGCTTATCTATAATTCCAGAGTGAGGGTTGGTGTCAAAAGCATTGGCGAGATCTAGATAAGCTGCGTGAACCATCTTACCCTCATCTATGGCTTTGGTGACTGCTTCAAAGAAGTCAATCAGGTTTAGGAGACATGATCTGCCTTTTCCAAACCCAAACTGGGTAGGGTCCAGAGTTTGGAGTTTACCAATGTCTTTGTTTATGAGTTCCATGATGATATGTTCCATGGTCTTGCAGACCAGGCTCATCAGGCTAATGGGGCGGTAGTTCCAGGGGTCCGTCGTGGCTTCCCCTTTGTGGAGTGGGATAACTGTTGCAGTGTGCCATTCAATGAGCACAAATCCTGAGGTGAGGCTATGATTGAACATGGTACTTAGGTAGGGTTAGTGGCTGTATGTACACAAAAAGATGGGCACAGACAGTAGGGTGGGCAACTGGTAATGAGGGGAGGGCTGGACAAACAGAAAATGGGGAATTACAGAAAAAGGATAGAAAACACCATGGGGAAAGAGATACTCTAGGGTTCTGGCATGGTTGGATGCCAGTCTGGTCCAAAGTGCATCAAACATGAGCATCACTCTAGGTGGCCAGTGTTATAGGACAACTGCTCCTTCAATGGTTCAGCTGGCAAGGCCTACCAGTCATATGACTCCACAATCACAACAAAAGGTCATCTGAATTGCTGAAGCAAAGCCACCCCAGCAGAAAGCAGCCACATATGACCCAATGCTAGAGGTGCTGCTTGGTGTAATCTAAGGTGTCCATGGCCTCACTTCCTCCTTTTCCACAAATGGGTCTGCAAACTGATGACTGAATGAAAAAAATCATTACAACTGTATAGTGAAATGACACAGATGTCACAAATACTCAGCTGCCATGAAAGGCGGTCCTACCTTCTCAGACACCTAGCCATATTCAGATGCTGCTCCTTTGCTATCACAAAACACAGCATGTACTCCTGTATATACATTTAAAGCTTCTGTACTGGAAGAAATGGAAATTTTTGCTCTCCCTGACCCACCATATTGGAACCTTCCATTCCACAGCACTTGAATTAGCCATGGTCACAAAATCAGGTCTACTCGTGGAGCAAAATGGTAGTCCAATATGTACAGATGCACAAATTTGGATTACATGTCATATAGGGTAGTGCTACACAATGGTGTTCCAGTATGTCTGTTGTGCTGTATGGATATATGCATGCCAATCACCTCATGATTACCCATTGATTGACATATTGTGCCAATAGGTACACATGTACTGGTAAGAAAACCTGAGGAAGGTAATTCCTGGAAAAATTCACTAGACATAATAGGGCTCTACTATAGGTGCTATGAGTGGTTACTGATATTATACTCCATGCAACACATGAGACATTATGACAGATATCAGAAATATTCACCATGGGAAGGACCACCAACACTGAAGAGTCTCAGTAAGGTTGAAGAATTTTTGGTTTCACTCACTGTCCAAGGCATGTCTCTCCTTATAACTGGGAGTGTCTTTGGTGTGGAAGCTGAACTATGACTAACCAGCCATGTATCAGATGCAGATCAGGAACGTCCACTACAGTAAAGCATAGTACACACTACTGCATATTTTAAAAGAAAAACTGTCCAGTCCAAAACCTACCTGCATATCTGTCCCTTCAGGCACCAATGGTCTACAGTTGTAACAACCTGTACAACAAGGTATGTCTGTCATGCATGATATAGCCATATGTACTAGTATGCATGTTACAAGGGTTCTAGGGGACTATGTTTATGGGCAGAAATGGTGTCATGCATGTTCCTGCTGATGTTTATGGTAATATGCAAGACCCAATGGCTTAACCTACAGCACTATACCTAAGGATTCACCAACACCACCATTAGAACTACAGGATGATCACACAGCCTCACTGGGGTATGATGATATATTGTTGCTGAGAGTCCCATACAGCTTCTAACTATGTTTTGCATGCACACAGCATCTGAAATATCCAACTGTGCTGAGGTATACATAAAACACCAAAATAGTGCGAACCGGTGAACAATAAAGGAGTTCTTCAGTAATCCACACGATAACGCCATTGGTTCACCCAAAATAGTTTTATTGAAAATAAATCCACAGAGTAGTAACGCCACTGCACTCAAGACATAAAAACATAAAACTCATGGATTAAGCGCTTTCGTCTCCATTCGGAGACTTCATCAGAATCCATGAAATAAAACAAACCACTCCTTTTATACATAAAATACTCATTAACAAGGATCTGTTAAATTAAATAATTTTTATATATTTTTTTCATGTGATTTATATATACATGGTTTCTAAATCATATATACATATTTTTTATTTATTTATCACAATGTATTTTTACCACAATGGTATTTCACTCTGCAACCTCAGTTTGTGTTTTTATTGAGATGTTTTTCATAAGCACTAGTAATCTATTGGCTCTTTAAGAAAGATAATTATTTAATTATTTAATTTGAACCAATGGTGTTATCATGTGGATTACTGAAGAACTCCTTTATTGTTCACCGGTTCGCGCTATTTTGGTATTTTGGTGTTTTGTGGTGGATTTTGGTTACTGAGGTGTACATACCCATAAAAGAGAATAGATATGATGGAGATTAGGCACCACCACCATGACTCCACAACTGGTGCAGATATGGGGTAACAGCTTCATAGGTAAGTATTAGGTTAGCTGCCTTTGTGGATCATTTTGAGCCTGGCCAGTTCCACTTTTTGTACTCAAAATAACCTTTCACATTTGGTTGTAGACTGGCCTTACTCATCCCATTGTCAGTTATCCATTACCTCTAATAAGAATAACTGGGATCATACCATAGATAATATGAGGAGGGGCATGTATGGGATAAAACATCTGGGGTCTGCCTCTGTCCAAACATTAGTAGTACAGGGGGCATTCCTGGGGTAAAATTTCTGTTTCCCATCCACAGATATAAGCTGCACTTGAAAATGGACAGAGATGAACTTTGTTTTATGTGGAGAGGGAGTCTGTTCCAAACCATTCTGATGATGTTTCAGAAGAGGTTCAGATCCCTACACAAAATATTTCTGATGCCATCTGATGGCAGATATGAAGTAAATCCATCTGTAATAGGTCAGAGGATGCCTTGTATGCTAGACACAGATACCTCTTAGCAGTATGTAGCATAATGAGTACAGTGACAGGGCTTTGAGTCGGTCCATGTATGACATACTGTTTGTGCCTTGTGTCCTTTTAGTAAATTATTTCTGTGGGCATTCCAGTTGTTGCATGTGTCTGGACAGATACATAAATGGGGCATTAGGGCTGAGTAAAGGGGCACAATGACACCGCTAGACCTAGACACTATCCCTTTTATAAGTTTTGCAATAATGAAGGACTTTCTTATAACAATAGACATATGTTGGTGAAAAGTTAGGTCACTGCCCAAATAAGTTCTCCAAATCTCAAACAAAAGGGTCAACTCTTAGGGGGAGTATTGTCAATGCAGTAGTTTTCTGGAGTAGTTGACTTCCCAAACGATACAATAATGCATTTTTGACATTTAGTTTCAAACCACGATATTACACCAGTTGTTTATTTATATGGCTACAACATTTGGTAGTAACCAGTGGATTTGCAGGTCAGTAATTTGGAAACACATGGTTGCTAGCCAGAGCATAGTGAGGATGGCCAGTATGCTGTATAGTTTGCAGGATGACATTCACCCACTGCATAGTTTGTCTTTTTTGGCTTTTCCCGGTTAGGGATCGCCACAGCGGAACTCCGGTTCACTAATGATTGGCAGTAGGTTTTTTTTTTTTATAGTGCCGAGTTGCCAGCCTGATGCCCAACCTTCAGCAAAGGCACGCCCATTCATGCATGTCTTTTGAATGCCAGTCGACTGCGGGAAGGACATACAGACTCCACACAGAAGGCACCCCAGCTGAGAATCGAGCAGGAGAACCTCTTGCTGTGAGCAACAACACCAACTGCATAATGATGTGGTATATACAGACAGTGAGCACACAATGCCTCTGAGGATGCTGGTAGCAAAAGGTGCTTCCAAAGGTACCTTTATGATACACATTGTGACTGCCATCTGACCTGCCCCTAAAAGCCATGTCTTTCATGGTCATAAGAGGGACAGGATGTGGCGATACTTGCCACAGATCATCCCAAGTCAGGCAACACTGACCATTGTTAAGACAGTATCACTGTCATCTGTGAGTAGCATTACGTAAGTCATAGGTAATGGCACCTCTATGGCTCAACACCTGGGATAACTCATGAGGAGGCACTTTTATGTTCCCATAATTCTTCCCTATCCTATCCAGTGTGGGCATATGTTCTACCACCCCCTTGGTTAGGGGCATCAATCAGGTCATTGGCAAAGGCACTAATCAGGATGAACCCACGGTATGTCCTATAAATGTGGATACACATTATCCTGTAGTGCTATACTTGTCATTCCATGGACCACAACAGTCACCAGCACACCAAGCCAACATAGCAGACAATGTTACAGATTATATTGTGGCAGCCTAGCCACATTATGAGAAGATGCAATCCCTTACCTTCCACAACCTCTTAGAGTATATGGCTATAATGTTCACCTCTCATTCCCCTATCCCAACATACAGGGTAACAGAGACAGGAGATGTTATCTGTTACTGCATCCTCTCCCAACCTGGACAAGTGATATTGAAGATACCCTGACTACCTCCCTAACCGGTGTGGTTGTGGTAATGCTTCATGCACGGTGTAGCCAGTCCATGCACTGCCCTACATAGCCTGGATATGAGAATGCATAGACCTTTTTAGTTGGTGTTGTTTATGTATGGTCCATAGTGTTTGAACAGCTGCCACCTCTCTGCCAGTGCTGCAGTGTACTGCACCCTCCTTTGATATTGACTATGGTACTGCTTCTGCATTTTCACCCCTCAGTCTCCACCTCTCCAACTGCTGCTGCTGATGTGAGTAGTAAGGAATGCCCGATCACGATGTTCACCTGCTGCTTAATCAGTATGTGCAATACCATGTTGCTCAGCATGGTGCACACAGCAGATACCTTGTGGCAGGTGCATGGACTATATTGCAGTGCTAATCCTCACATGTCTAGACAACAGAGGCATCTCTAACAGGTCAAATGCATGTCCACTACATTTTCTGTTTCAGAATGGGCTGCATTACAGGTCATTTCCAGTATGGTCTGGGGGTAGGGAAGATGTCTTCACCAAGGCTCCAGGGCATAATCAGCATTACCTGCAACATGCAGCAATCAGCATATTATGGTCTGTTTTCTGCCTGCATGGTACCTGGGAATATAGACCCATGTGCACACTTAACAATCAGATGATCTTGTGGGACAGTCACTTTCAGGAACCCCTTTGGTTTCCAGCTGCTAAAGTGGTTAAGGCTACATAAGCCTTATTACCCATACATATAGGCATATCACACAGGCCCTCAGTTTTGCTTGTGGCTGAAACAGTTTGATTAGGTCCCTTGCAGTCTTCCTGCCCACATGGACAAGGTCCCACATCTGTTGGATTGTGAATTGGTGATTTATCAAACACTGGGGGTTTCTATACTCGCTGACATCTAGATATATCTTTTTCTGCATCTTGCTGCATTTACCCAATGGTCTTTGCCTCTAAATTTCCATGGTTGTTTCCAATCAAATTCAGATATAAAAAAGAACATAGCCTAGAGCATTTGTATTCATATCAGTCTCCTCTGTCTAATGTCTTATTTTCATAAGCAGAAATCAAGTTGGCAAAGACATAATCATCTGCACTTTTTAAAATATATGCATCTTCACTATCCCCAACGATATTAACAATCTGGGTTATTTAACCATGCCAATTACACTAATGCTGATAAACTGAAACTACAGACTAAATACATGCTAAAGATAAACGATTTACCACTTCACTGCTGAATGCAGGACCATGGCAAGATTAAAATAAAAAGAAAATACTGCAAAAAAAGACAAAAAGGCTTAAAAACAGCCCGAGAACAGAAAATCTATGACATGCTTCTGAAGGTAAAAAGATTATAAAAGTCATGCTTGCACCATTACCTACTAATCTAGTTTTAGACAATCACGTTTTCATCATTTTTGGAAGGATGCAACAGCCATTAAAACCAAACCTTACCATAGATTCATAGATTCATAGATTCATAGATTATTACTAGGCTAATTGCCCTTGCAAACCATTTTAAGCCTAGCCAATTATCCCTTGTGAGACTCAAACCCTGCACCTTGTGTTTGTAAGGCAAACACCTTAACCATTAGGCCACCCCCCCCTCCCCCCCCCCCATGTTATCCATCTAAGGCAAAGTATACTTAGTTCACAAGCCACTACCAGACAACAGGCCAGTTAAGCTATTTGAAGCCTAGCTATGGCAGTTCTATTCATATACTATAATAAATAATGGGATCATAGCATGTTACTAGGCTAATGACCCTAAGGCCATTTTATGCCTAGCCATTTATGCCCTACATTTCCCATTTATCAGTGCTCACACACTAGAATGGCTTTGGTGCATGCTGTTAAGTGTACATTTGTAATGCCTCCCCAACTTTGTTGTCTTGCAACCTAAACATATCTTCCTTAAACATCAGTATGTTCACACAAACTGTACCCTCTCTGGCTATAAACCCATCGCACCAGGGTATTAACTACACACACTTGACATTAGTGATCAGTATTTGTTATAGACTAATACACAGACATATAAAAATAAAAATATTTAAAATAAAATGTTTTTCAAAGAAACAGGAATGTCATTTTGTTCCCACTGAAAACATTGATTCATTCTAGATATGGTTTTGGAAAAGGAAAATTCTTCCAAAAGTAGATCAGAAGTATTCTCATCAGAATCAGAATCTGCAGCGAGAGGAGAAATAAATAAATGTGTTCACTGTTCATAACACTAGAAATAGCCAGAATGTAAAGAGTTAAAAGCCTGAACTAAGTCCTCAGCTAAGCCCAACAGATCATCCCGATTTAGGGTATCAGAGACAGTGAAAGTTAATTATTTAACTTTCTGATTCTTTTTGACAGAAATATGCACAGAAGCAGATTGATTAATAGAAATATGCACAGAAGCAGATCGATTAATATCAGGGACATCACTCCATGGAACAGGCATCTTATAGTGCAACTACGCAGAGAAGCATTCCCTGCTCCTTCTTTCATGACCATCAAGAGTGGTCCTTCCATGCCTACAGAGAAGAATCCAACAGTCACAGGAGCCATGTCTACCTCCTGGCCCATGGTAATTGATGGGTCTACACCAAAAGAACCCAAGGAAGAAGATGAATGGTCTGAGGAACCTAAAATGACCACATCAAGTCATTGGTATGCAGCTGAGGCAAGGTACCAGCCTGTTGAACTGGCTAAAGCTCTCTTGAAATTATCGTCCTTTTTATGTCTGAAGAAAGAAAGAAGTAGAACTGGTAAGCTGTTTGATAGTTAAGTCAAGAAAGAAGCCTGAAATACTGCACATGATGTCAGCAGCAGTTGGTAAAAAGTAAGTATCAAGAAAGTAGTGTTTTCACAAAAGTTACACAGTAGCAGGCACAGAACAGACTTGCCCCAGACCCTAAAATTAATGTATAAAATTATCATCGATACAAAAACAAAAGTTTATGCTAAAAACAAGAAGAATAATCACACTTGTTCAACTGACATTACTATCATGCGAAAGTCCAAAAACTTTTAAACCAAGCAAAAACAGTTCTTTGATACAATGTACTGTTTCAGTTAAAAAAATAAATGTGGAAGTTTTTTCCCTGCTTCTTTTTGACCTGCATGTATTGATCTGCTTGCTTTCCTGTACGTATCATGTCTATGGCATGTATTTGTATCATGTGCTATCATTTATTTTCATTTATTTGCAGAACAGATTCCACATGCACCACATTGTCATGGAATCCTTATGTTTTGTACTCCCTGACATAGCAGTGCTGCACACCTTGGTTATGTGTTGCTCTGGTAACCTTGATGACCTACTCTGTGGCAGCTGGGCATCACCCCGCTGCATGCTATTCTGCATTGTGAAATGTAGCTCCTTGGCGTTACTGCAGTACGTTTCACTGTATCTTCATAACTCATGACCTGTCATGCATGTCCTTTCTACACAGAATATAATGCCTTGAATCACACTCTTTACAGCAGTTCTGGCATCAACCAGCAAAGGTGAAAGTAATGTATAATGTTGCTTTAGATCAAAAAGTAATCATCATTCAATGCACACCACCAGTGTTCAAGACGTTTTTATGAACCTGCTGGAAAATAAATGGGACCCAGTTGTCTTCTTAAGTACTTAACAAACAGGATACTTAGGGCAGTATTTTAGGTATTTAACTCCCACAAGATTAAATGTTTGACAAAGTGCTGAAAAGAGCAAGGGACATCAATATAAGAATAAAGCCAGATAAAAATTATTACGGTGTGTAACTCCTCTTCCTTAGGTTACTTAAAGGCTATTAATTGATTTTTCGGCAGACCTTGCTTTCTTTACAAGGTATAAAGCTTTAAGGTGTTGGATATCTGCTATAAATTCATTCAAGGTCTACGACTTCTGCTCTAACCGTATTTTCCCAATACTAAAGTAAATATATTACCTACTCTGGCTGAAAGCACGCAGTGCTGATTCACACAAGTTTACGTAAATGGTACTGAGAAACTTTTCAACCAATTCATTACAGATATTTTATATCAGGACTAATACAAATGGGTTTAATCTGTGATGCAGAATAATGGCTTAACTTCTTTCAAAACTAACAAAAAGACAGAACTCACCCCAGATTACTACTTAGTTATTGTGTAATTAGCTTTTAGAATCTTTTTACAGCAGTGTAAAGGAATATGGGCATGAATATTTAAACATGCATTTATCTTTCCTAACAATACATGCAAACAATTACATTGTATTTTGTGTTTAATAGAGCAATACCTATAAAATTAAGTGCAGGAAAGCAAGATGGGACATTATAATAGAATTTATCTTTCAGCATATAGTTTTTCTGGCATACTTTTATTTCACTGCTCAGTAATAACTACTTTACGAGTAACCATGACCCCACAGAAAAACAACAGCAGACTTTTATCCTGTTCATCATAATATCACAGCACTGGAAAGAGTTCCCTTACCTGCAGTAGCAGGCATTACATTGTCTGGAAAAATAAATTATCCTCCTATATACAAACATTAAAATACATGGGTTTGTCATTTAAATGACTATATGTACAAACAGTACATATTTTAAACACTTGACATTACAGCAAAGTCCATATTTTGTAAGATTCAATGCTTCTCACAGTGGGATACAATTTCTAAACATGATTCTGAGTTTTGTAGCTCTTTTCCCCCTTATGACTATTGCAGATTGTGTAGGCCCATTTGTCTAGGAGAGATGAAATCCTACATCTCATTTGTTTTTCTCAGTGTAACAGCCATGCAGCATCTAATTTAGCCTCTAACCTCATTGCGCATGCCAAGTAAGCTGCCTCAGGATGTAGCACACAATGGGTGTCAGAAAGAGCACGTCATTCACTTCTGCAAGTAGCATAACTCCTCCAAGGAATGCCTTGCTCCCTCAAAGCCGGCATTCCTGTGAGGTCTCTAATCTCCACTGGGGAACCCTACGTGAAACCGAGCACTCCAGACAGGTACCCCCACAAATACCCTTTCACTGAAGAACGGTAAGCCTGCAGAGCCACATCATTCTTCAATTCTCACTGGCAGCACCAAGGGGTGCTCATTCCAACAATCTGACTTGAAAATCATGCTCATATTCAGGGCTTCTTTATCATGCAGGTAATGGGACTGAGCAGCTTTCTATGGTTCTCATGAGTACAGAGTCAAAATGCAGAAGTCAGCAATTGGTCTCCAGTGAAAATACACCATTGCACAACATCAATCCAACTCATCAGCATTTTAGGTACCACTCCAACTTAATCAGTGTGTGTGGGTGTGTGTGTGTGTGTGGGGGGGGGGGGGGATAAAAGTTTCTTAGCAAGAGATATATTCTGTCTGTCTAGATTTCCTTCTGGCTGAGATACCTCTGGGAAAGATGGAACAAATCATACATTTAAGAATTAATAACTTTATCAAGTATGAATTTCTAAATATGGAAACAACATGGGAACAGTATGCAATTTCTAGTGCTACACGTGTGACCATTTCAACTTTCAGCTTGCTACTGTCATTGAGTTTTCCATTCTCAAAGTCAATGCATGCCTTCTAGGATTCATCGTAAAGAAAAGTGCAAGCAGACCTACACATCTGAATAGTGACTGTCCTTTTTCTTATAAAGTTAAGACAGATATCTGATCATCATCATCATCAACATCACCGTCACTTGTCTTCTGAAACATAATGATGGCTCAGACAACCACCGTTTCTAATTGGGCACCCATCTTAGTACTCCTGGGTGACAACACAGACTGCCCATAATCTTGTGAAGCATGTATCATCTCCTTTTCCTGTTCTGGTCATGGCAGCAACACATTTTACATTTGACTAAGAAACTGAAAAAACTTTTATATGGAGTTTTGACCATTAGACTCCGGTTTGTAAGTCGGTTCTTCAGCTATAGTGTTCAAAAGAACATTTTTCAGTTTCCTGTCAGGGTACATTTCTTTCTTTCGACATTACACTATTGTCTGGGGGGTAAAGATAATCCATGTTTATTACATCAGTATCAGTACAAATAGCAAATATATTTCCTGTTTCCTGTTTCTTTAATAAAGCATGAAAAAGAATTCATTGCTATTTTTTTAACCTAAACATTGCTTTGGTTCAGTTTTTAAACATGCAGCAAAAACAAAGGTTCAAGCTCATTTGCTTCAATTTTAAATGAAAAATAATCTGTTTTTGTTAGCTTTTAATCACAGTGTTTACGTGTGTTTCTTTTTTTTTTTTTTGCTATGTGCTGCATTTTCCTCTCACATGCATAAGGTATGTTGTACATGAGATTATAGACCTCCAAACTGTCCATAGATTAGTGCATAACATAGGACTCTTTGTACACTTATGCCTGTTTCCCACAATGGACTGGAATCCTTTCTACAATTAATTTGCTTTATATCTGCTGAATACCATAATAGGCTGCAGCTCCCTTGTGTCCCTAAGTGGGATAAAGCAGGTATCAGAAAATGAATGTATTAATCAACCCTAGGCTTACATTTGGCAGACCGAAAGACATTCAGCCCAGTACATTTGTCACCCTAATTGGTAAGGCTTTTCCTTACCACAACGGAAGAGTACAGCTGTGTAAGTAAACTTACCATAACAACAGATGTTTGAATGATCACTGCTGCAGTAGCCCAAGCTATATGGGTTATACCCTACAAAGGATATAACTGCTGGCCAGCCTGCAAACCTTCAGTGTACCTTCATCACACCCAAACCATCAGACAGTTTGGACTAAGCTGACTAAAAGGTTTGGGTGCCAAGCCCTTCAGAACTTTCATGCCATCTGAGAGAGGGAGGCTAAGCCTTGAGAGGACATTGCTAGTAAAAGTAAAAACACATGTCCACACTCTCGAATAAAAACCACACCAAAAATCAAGGAGGATGAAGTGAGAAAACAGCTACTGCATCACTGATCATTTGAACATCTACAGCAATGGTAAGTTTACTTTCACAACTGCACCACATCCATCAAACTAATCACAGCTTACAAGATCTGAAAGGTAGAAGGGGAAGGGTCATGAAGCCCCTGGAGAATGGTCCTAGCAAACCCTTACCTGGACCTTTGTAAAAGTATGTAGAGTGGCCTGAGTTACTGCTTCTAGAATACGTCTAGAGTCCAACCCTTTTGAAAAAGCCTTGGTAGGTGCGCCTTGACTCTGCCTGGAACTGTTTTGTTATGATGATAGATAACCAAAGGTAAAAGCCGGAGGAAGCCATTTAGAAGTAGTCTGCTTTGGAAGAGGTTGTCCTTTCTTCACAAGAAATGAACAACTGATCTGAAGATCTGAAAAATTTGTTCTGTCAAGATAGCATGTGAATTGTCTGTGGATATCCAATAGTTTGAAGTATTCTTTCTCCCTCATTTTTGTGTTCAGGAAAGAACACAGGGAGATGTACAGTTTGGCTTAAGGAAAACCTGGATACCACTTAAGGCTTAAAAGAACGATTAGTTCTCAAAGAAATCCTGTCTCTGAGGAAAATGAGATAATGCTGAACTATCATAAGAGCTTGTAACTCACTCTTCTTGAAGATGGCAGAGCAATCAGTAAAACTGCTTCCCACGTTAAGAGCCTTAAGTCAGCCAGATGAGCTGGTTGAAGTGGAGCAAGTTCTGCTTCTGTAACAGAAAATGAAGATCCCAAGGAGAAGTATTCAGTTTTCTTGGAGGTCTCGGTGTAGTATCCATTTTAAAAACATTTTGAAATGAGAATACATTGAAAGAAGGGGATCCATAGGCAGCCATGCTGGAATGGTTGACAAATGAACATTGATAGAGAAGAAGGACAGGCCATAGAACAGTAATTCACACAAGTACTGCAAAACCATAAAAACACTAGCCCCAAATGGGTGCTGATTACTTTGCTGGCACCAACTAGAAAACTATTTTATTTACTAATATATGATTTTCTAATAGCATGATTTCTTGCCTTCATTAATATGTGCTGCTCATGCTCAATAAACAGGTGCCTAAAATATATTAATATCCACATCATGGCAGTCAGTTGTAGTTGTTTGGGGTTGGGCTATATCACACACCCCTGTTCTTGTGTGAGTAGATCCAGTTTGTGAGGGAGCTTATGGTAACTGTCCCTGGCAAATTCCAAAAGAAGAGTTAACCACTTTGTCACCTGAAATCTGGATGGATAGGAATATGATTTTAAATCTAAGGTTACTAAAAAAACTCAAATGAGTAAGAAGGGGTAACAGGCTGTGAAGTGAAAGCATTTTGAACTTGGGCACTATTACAAACTGAATTAGGAAAGAAAGATCCAGAACTGGTCTACAGGTTTCTGGAAGGGATAAAGGACTTCCAGGTTGGGGGGTGGGGGTAATTTTGCTTTTTTTGACTGTCCTTTGTTTCCATGGGGGGGTGGATCTGCTTACCAGCATTCTGCTGAGAATGTTTATTTTGTTTCTTGCCATAAATGGATGAGGGAGCAGAAAATCTCTTGGAAAATTTAGAGAAAGAGGGCTGAAAATTCTGAGAGATTTCCTGAATCAGCTAACCTCTGTCATTTAACAATCTCTGCAGCAGACGGAACAAAAACCAAATCTCTAGCCAAAGGAGTATTCAAACTCTCATTTTTTTACTTTTTCTGGGACGTTCTGAAAATACAGCCAGGCAGCACCTCCTTAGTACAGTACTAGTGGCAAGTGCCAGGATGCAGTACCTACAGTGTCATAAAGTCATTTTAAACAATAAGTAATGACCTGAGAATCTGAAGAAACTAAACCACACAACACAGACTTTTCCTCAAAAGAGGAAAATGAAATTAAAACATTCCTCAAGCTTTCTCAGTTTGTCTGAATAAACTTTAATATATGAGCTTGACAATTTAAAATTCTAGAAATCAAAGCTGCAGAAGCAAACACTTCTTTCCGAAACGTATCAATAGCCTTGCCATCCTTGGCAGATGTAGAAGGATTAGAATTAACAAAATGTTTGGTAGCAGCTGGGTTAGCTAAAGCTATATCTGCTGGGTCAGATCTGGGATTAGTGTATAAAAACTTGAAAGACTGAGGAACTTTGTACAATCTATCTGCTTTCTTATGAGCAGCAGTTTGGCTGTCAGGAGAAACCACAGGCTATGACAAACACATCTTCCAATGCTGATAGCATCGGGAGGAAGGGTGACGTTCTGGAAATTCCAACTGTAGCAATTCATAGTTTTTTCTAAGTAACTGCAAAATCTAAGTGCTCTCCCACTGGAGTGTTCGGAAATAGCCTCAGGAAAAAAAGAGAATCCATCACAAGGAGATTCAGAAATCTAAGGAGAAAATCCTGCATAGGTCCTTTCACTTTCCCCTACAGATTCAAAATCTTGAACCTCCTCTTATAAGATGGGTCAATAGCTTGTACAAGACCCTGAGCCAAGCATAATAAATTAATCCAGTCCAGAGAAACTGGTACTGGAGAAGTGAAGTATTTACTTTTGTTTCTTTTTTTGAAAGGAAAGTTGGGACCCCAATAACCACAGAAGGCATAGCTAACCCTTGATCCACAGAGGCTGTATGGACAATATCTGAGGGAAAGTGGGACCCCAATAACCACAGAAGACATAGCTAACCCTTGATCCACAGGGGCTGTATGGACAATATCAGAGGGAAAGTGGGACCCCAATAACCACAGAAGACATAGCTAACCCTTGATCCACAGAGGCTGTATGGACAATATCTGAGGGAAAGTGGGACCCCAATAACCACAGAAGACATAGCTAACCCTTGATCCACAGAGGCTGTATGGACAATATCAGAGGGAAAGTGGGACCCCAATAACCACAGAAGACATAGCTAACCCTTGATCCATAGAGGCTGTATGGACAATATCAGAGGGAAAGTGGGACCCCAATAACCACAGAAGACATAGCTAACCCTTGATCCACAGAGGCTGTATGGACAATATCAGAGGGAAAGTGGGACCCCAATAACCACAGAAGACATAGCTAACCCTTGATCCGTAGAGGCTGTATGGACAATATCTGAGGGAAAGTGGGACCCAACTTTGGACAGAGGAGTCACTCACCTGTAGCCGAGGGAAATTACTAGCCTGCTGTAGTGGCAAAAACTGCTTAGTTAACTTTTTTCTTTTTGCGGCTGGAAGAAGGTCTGACTGAGGGACCAGTAGTTTGTTCCATGGTCAAGCCAGAAATGATGTTTTTTTCCACCCAGGAAGCTTAGCAGCAATAGCCAGTAAAACAGGTATGTTGCACAAAGGTCACTTTTTCCTATATGAAAAAAAAAGCAGTGACAGCAATTTCTCCTACACCAAAAAGTAAAATAATCAGTTTATCCACTGGAAAAGTAGTTTTAAACAACTTTTAACAATTTTTATCACAAAAGTAAAAAAAGTGCTCCCATTTAAATATACATAAATGTAACATGACAATCAATAAAAATACTTTCCTGTAGCTTTATAATACTTGCTTTAGTCTGCAAGTAGTTAAAGCAACGAAACAGTAATGTGGACGTTTTTTCCCTACAGAGGCTTTATCTGCCTAGCAATGGAACAGCATTAGCTGACCATCAGTTCTTGAAAGCCTGCAGAGGACTGCTCTCTTCAGCCACAGGATAACTTTGAAGGGCTTGGCACCTAAACCTGTCTTTTAGTCAGCTCAGCTCAAGTTAACAGTTTGGGCACATCGATGGTGGTGCCCTGAAGCTTTCAAAGCTGAATAGCTGTTATATCCCACGCAGGATATAACCCATTCAGCTTAGGTTACTGCAGCAGCAATCAATATGAACATTAACTGCTGGACTCCTATACTACAAAAAAATATTTACACATATGGTATTAAAGCATTCAGGAAAAGTTCCATTAAGTATTTACAGAGATCAACTTCCATACATATAGTAGCCTCCCTCTGATTTGTATATCTGGAAATCTGAAAAAAAAAATGTTCCTCTGTGCTTTAACAAAAAGTAGCAGCCACATCATTCCCTTACTTACATTAAACAAAACACTTCTGCTTATGTATTAGGGAGTTACAAACTCAGTGTCAAAATGCAGTCACTCTACCTCTTGTCCCTTCACGCTTTTCACTCTGGTATTATAGTATATGTAAAAAAAAAAAAATACCACTCATCTATATGTCATTCTGAACTAAATATCATTTATTATAGTATATGTAAAAAAAATAATACCACTCATCTGTATGTTATTCTGAACTAAATATCATTTTGCTCTTATAATGAGTTAATAGTGGATTATAATTTGTAGTGCTCATATTAATTGTTTGCAATGTGGTAACCTAAGAACTCTGTCTCATAGCTCCAGTGTCAGTGATGCAATCATGACCTCTGGCCACTGCCAGTGTTGAGTTTTCATATTATCCCAGTGACAGTTCTCCCTTTAGGGTAATCAACTTTCTTCACAATAATATACTGCTTGACGGGTTAACTAAATTGTCTTTATACTGTATTGACCTTTATTCTTTTGGCCGGAGTAATGGATAATAATTATCCATGAAAACCATTTAACAAAGGATATGTATATATAACTAAAAGAAGCACTGACTGAGGACTTGAATATAAAATCCGCCTTTAATAAATACAAGTATTAAGCGCTTTTGTCCCTACATCCTGGGACTTCTGATCTTCATCTCCACGGTCAGTGCTTCTTTTAATTTTAGTTTGTTGCTCTTCGTTTTGCACCACACCTTTTATTGTTTGATATATAGATATATATATATGTGTGTGTGTGTGTGTGTGTGTGTATGTTAAGTCAGTCTAGCTTTTCTATACCTCATCAAGTCATGGATGATACACCAGACTCCATGTGACTGAGTTTGGCTTCCCAATGCTGAACTCCCAGATCAGTGTTTTCCTTAGGAAATCAGTGCTGGTGTACTTTCTAATAGGGCGCTGGCAGTGACTACTATTGTTTTTTAAATATATCCTTTCTTCAGTGCATTTATCATTGTGGAGTGAGAAAACTATTGGGTGAAAACATGGGCTGCAGTTTTGTGGAACTAGCAAAGGAGCCATTTTATTGATTTTGAGTCTGGCGTTCTATTGTAAAGCCTGTCTATTTCAGAAAGCACCTGATATGTTCAGTGTATCTTTTGTACATGGATAAAGATATAGATAGATAAACTATAACACAGCATTGTGATTTTCATCCATAAAGGTATAGATTTATGTTTTTTATGACATGCATTAGCATTATCTGCATAGATTATGTGTCTGTAGCAAATACTCCTTTAATGGGAATTACAGATGTATAAGTAAACTTACCATAACAAATGTTAATTTGTTATAAACATGAGGAATGGGGCACACCGACAAGTTCTGTGCTATTAATATTGAAGAAAATACTAGAAGCAAAAAAATGTGAAAACTGAAATTCATTCTACCACTGAAGTAGTTCCTATAAAGTATGCAAGACTTAATGCCTACACTAACTGTACATCATTCTGAGTGAACAGACAAAACAAACATAACTCACACCTTTTCCCTCCTAATTTTAGTTTTTCTACTGTTTTTTTTGTAGTCTTAAATATAGAGGGTGATTCAAAAAGGTTATCACAAAGCGTAGACTACATGTACACAATGTAATTTTTTTCTGAGCGACTAGAAAGCATAATAAATGTGGTAGGGAAGTTCTTGAATACAGATCATGTACACATAGTGTAGGCATTAATGAATCCGGCCCAAATAACTGAGTCTGTGGTATGCCACTGTGCCACAACTAAACTGATGAAATTTGATATTTTTCTAAAGTGAAGGGAAGTTCAAGCTCTACAGAACTTTGGAAGCATGACTACCATTTTCAAAGGTTCCCTGGTTTTGGAGCATACGATTATTAAAAAGCAAAATGTGCAGGTAATGTACATTTATTGAATACTATATGCAATAGTGTTTAAGTGGATCATACAAATATAATGATTTTAACATTTAATAAGCAATATGGTAATATCAGAGAAATTATTACAAAAAAATGGTATGTTTTTGACACTGACCCAGTTTACGTATAGCATATAAAAAGGATGCAGGTATTAAAACCATGTTAGAAAGATCTAAGTAGGATGAATTGTATGGAAAAATTTGTAAATGTGGGCATTGCTCGCAGTTTAAACATATATTAGAGCAGAATGAAATTCATCTGGTTCATTTTGGTACAATCAGGTTGAAAAGGAGATATAATTGTAACAGCAAACTGTTTATTTATATGGGTATTTGTCAAAATGCCCATATTTTTATACAGATAAGACAAAAATAGCTTTAAAACCAGAATACATCAACATCAATATGATATTAGTGAAAAGGATTCTAGGAATGCCTTGGCTGAACATATAATCCAATTTGCAGACCATCATTTCAAATATATTGTTATTGACCATGTGGATATAAGTGAAAGAGGAGGACCTATAGATGATTTTTTGGAATTTAAGGAACTCAAATGGCAAATGCAAACCTATGCAATGAATTATCTGGGACTAAATGGTGTGATTTCTATCAGTCCTATTTTGAGACTGAAAGCTAAGTTTGCTGTTTAGCTATAATTATGTTCATGGGGTATACACTGTATTAAAGTCTGCATTTTTTATGTATAATACATGTTATAGGTAGTATGACAGCTAAATTTATACATGTACTTATTTCCATATGCAGAATTTATAGAACACAGGAATTTTAGTTATTTCATTAACATTATATGTGAATATGTGTTTGTGTAGTTTAGTATTGTGATAGTATGGAATGAATGCATAGAAAAATGTATGTGTTAAAAACTGCGGACATAATGTACCTTTAAATGCCAGTTTCAAATTGAGACAAGTTTTATCATATGATTTTTAGGGTATACTTAAATGAGTTGGCCACTATGGTTCAAGTTTTTAAGCTTTTATTCTGAGGAAGTTCGCATTTTATAAACAAAAGCGCTAAATAAATACTTGGGAGTGGATCATTTTGCCTTTTGCCTTCATTTGTGTTATTTCTACAGTTTGTGGGTATCATTGAAGTTTTTAATGTACATTTATGATGACAGAAAATAATATCCTTTACATATGTAGAAATTTAAGCAGTTCTGTAAAAAGTGCTACAGTCTGTGTCTCTAATCACTGATTAGACTTAGACTTATGATATAATATTAGGAAAATACTTTCCCTATTTTAAAGAATTACTGAAAATGTGGGAGGAAAGAGAAATTCATAGACACAGTGGGGCAGGCTGATATACTTACAAAGTAATAGGTAGAGCAGCAGCTGTATATACCAGTTCAGTGTAAGAATGGTGGTAGGGTAGGGGCGGTCATGACTAACACTCATATAAAAGTACCTACCTCCAACATAAAAAAACTCTTAACTAAACTTAAACCCACCAAATTAGCAGCAGACAACCTCCCAAGTGAATACCTACAAATCGCAGCTGATGCTCTGGCCTACCCAGTATCCATCTTGGTTAACCGATCTCTGTCAGAAAGTTACGTTCCCACATTGTGGAAAGTCTCACATATAATTCCCCTACACAAAGGCGGACCCTCTGCAGAACTAACCAATTACCGCCCCATAGCTATTCTCTCTCCACTCTACAAAATACTAGAGAGATGCATACACTCTCAGGTCTCACACTACCTCCTTACTAACAACCTCCTTTCCAGTACTCAGCATGGTTTCCGACCAAACCATAGCACCACCACTGCCTTACTCTCCTTTACAAACACTATCCTTCAGCATAAAAACAATGGCCATCTCTCCTCTGCTACTTTCCTAGACCTATCTAAAGCATTTGACATGGTCCCACACAAACAACTTATCTCTGTCCTCAATAACCTATCCTTCTCACAATCAGTCACCAACTGGTTTCAGAGTTACCTGTCTGACCGCCAACAATCCGTTGTATGGCAGAATGACATATCTCCCTAACTACCTGTCTCCATAGGGGTTCCCCAAGGATCCATCCTTGGACCCCTACTTTTCTCTGTTTACACCAATAATCTAGCCTCTGCCACCAAACATGACACACTCATCCAATAGGCAGATGACTCTACCATCATCTGCTCAGCCCAGTCCCTACCCAAACTGCAAAAAGTCACACAGGAAGCCTTTTCCTCTGTTGAAACATGGTTATCCGATGCCCAATTAATACTCAACCCAAACAAAACTAAACTACTCATCTTCCAACCCACCAAACATACTCAAAACAACTCTCACTTTAACATCAGTGCAAAAGACAACACCACTATATACCCAACTGAACACACCAAATTGCTAGGAGTGGAAATAGACAATAAACTAAAATTTGACATTCACATATCCATGACCATAAAAAAAGTCCACAAAAAACTAGGAGCATTATACAGAAATAAACAATTTCTCACCAAAGCAGCAAAGATTTCAATAGCAAATTCCCACCTTATCTCCACCCTACTTTATGCCTCTCCAGTATATATCAACCTAAGGCAATGTGATCTAAACAAGCTAGAGACCTGCTACAACAAAATCGCAAAATTTGCCACAGGGGCATCCTACAGTAGTCACCACTGTCTCTCACTTGCTGAACTGGGCTGGCTTGAACTCCCTCACCTCCTTCAGTGGTATCAACTCTCACTCGCCCACAAACTAGTAAACCATCCACTAAATGTCCCATCCCTCCAGAATCTACTCCAACCCTATCGCACCCCCAGACCACTAAGATCCAGCAACAAAAATCACTTGCAGATCACTAAAGCCAATAACTCTGCTGGTGAAGCACTATTCTCTTGCGCCATAGCCAAATTATGGAACTCACTCCCACCCACAATTATCTCCGTACCATCATGCACCAACTTCAAAACTTTATTAAAAGCGCACCTAAAAACATGCTGGCTATGCCCTTGCAACTCCCACTCTAGTATCATCCACCCCATCCAACCACTACCTTTCTTTCACCTCCACTAACTACCTTGATGATAGCAAGCTCAGATGCTCATAAGCCTAGTACTTATTATACAGCAGGAACTTCTCATTGTTACATTTGTTAATGTCTGTTATGTACTTCACAGATAAGATTCTAGTTGTCTACTGATGTACTATGTTCTTCATCTGTAAATATGTTGTAAGTAATTTCTATGTTAAATTGTTAATCACTATGTAATCCAATGTAACTACTGTCTGTTTATTTTACTGTGGAGCTTTTCTCTCCGGGCCTCCGCTGAAAATGGACCCACGTCCAGTTGGACACTCCCGGTCAACAAATTTAAATAAATAAATAAATAAAATAAATAAATAAAAGTCCAAAATCAAACCAGAAGAAAGAAGTTAGCATAAAAGCTACAAAAGGGACCAAACTTTGGCTGTGGCTTGTCAGTATAATGGATCCTGCATTTTTTCAAATGCTGTTTCAAAGTTAGAGCAGCAGAAACCCAAACCTGCAAGAGATGTCAGTACAAGGGCTGAAGTTAAAACGATAGAAAACCTTGAAGTAAGAATCAGTACAATACAGACATCTGAACAACGTCTTACAAGAAGTGTGGACTCTTAAAACAAAGTGAGCACTAAAAGTGGCGAATAAATGCAAAGTTGTGATCATGTTTCTGTAAAATATTCAATTCAAGACAAAACTGTGGTAACAGGTGTATGTAACTATGGAAAGAATAAAACTTGAAGATTAATTTTCTTCTGTGATAATCTTTCTAGAAGGAGAGTAACCTAGAAGAACAGAGAACATTCAAGAGGCTCATACCGTAAAGAAGAAGTTTATTTCTATTTAGAACTACCTTTTTTAATTGAGCATACAGAAAATACGCTGCAGTAATAATGTTTTGAGGTTAGGAAGTTACATGTTCCATACTGAGACAAGCTATCAAGAAAAGTAACCGACAGTCAGCTGACTTACAATTAAGCCATATAAACTTAAACAAAGCAGAATGAGAAGATAATACTTTAAGTACGGCAAGAAAGAATATAACCAAAGGTTACAGGGGATGATAGCGAACAGGATGGTCCCATTACTATGTGGTAACAGGTGGCATCCTGTATAGATTAAGTAAAGATAGGGAATAAATTCTTCCGTAACTACCAGTGACCTTACAAGACATGAGTGATAAGGCTAGTCTATAGTCATATATTAGAAATCATCTGGGGATAGTCAAGATTAAGGCGAGAATACTAGCCAGATTCTACTAGGACGGCATAATGAAAAGGGTAGTAAACTGTGGGGCTCCTTGTTCAGAAGTACAGAAAACTGTACCTCATTCTGGATATCAGACTACCTTCATCTCAATGCCTATCACAGAGGTGCCATTTGAATATGCTGGAATGGACCTTGTGGGGCCACTACTAAAATGTAGCAAATGGTACCCACTTGCACTATTAATAATGGATGATGTTAACAAATTTCAGAAGTAGTGCTATTAAACAAAGCTGATGCTAAAGCAACTGATAGAAGATTCTAACTAAGGCACTCTCTTTATGCCATGAGTACTGCATCTGTTCAGGACATAGGAACAACACTAGCCAAGTGATCACAGGAACCATCCATATACACCTTTAAGCACTTCAAAGTTCATGTGACCCTATTCAAACATTTAATTGTGCTCTCATCCCAAATCAAGCAGCACTGTACATGACACCCACGTGTAAATTTGTGTCTACCCGTACAATAATCAAGATTATTCTGAAAAGTAGCCAAAGTAGTATTTTGTTTTACTTGTAGAGGTAGCATTCCATAAAACTGAGAATACATTGCATTAGGAACCCATCCCTCCAGAAAATCTTGTTTTTGGTACAAATGTAGGTCCTTAGCGTGGGCGTTTGTAGAGTTGCTGCTTTTGGGAAGAAATAGGAGGACAAATAGGATTGAAAAGGGAGACAAGATCAACCTGGAGCAGCAGGTAGGCTACTGATTTTCCTGTTTAGAAATCTTTGTGGCCTTTCATTTGTACACAATGTTTGGATTTCTACATACTAAAGTGAGTACTGTATTTAATGATGGATTTAATAAGGGAAGAAGAGAGGGGAAAGGGTGACTTGTTTGGATCTTGACAATATTTCCATGGAAACTGATTGGATCAGGTAGAAAGATTTTCTGACTACGATGAAAACATGAAGATCAAATGATAGAAAGTTGTCCACATAAATATTTGGGTCTCTTATAAACATATATGTCCAAAGAGGAGTACCATTTACAACATATGAAATGGGAGAAGCTTTTTTGCCAAACAGTTCTGTGTTGTAATTGTTTACATTGCACTTGAAACTTTTTTCAGTACACTGAGAATGTGCATATTCCAGCCCTTAATGGGACAGTTTAGTATCAGTGGATGAGCATTTAACAGTGCCAGTTTACAGTTATCTGCAAACTTGGTCAACCACACCTGTGGCTTAAATGTTTGCAAAATAAATGCCAAATAGGAGAGAGACCATCACTGATCCACATGGTACACCACAATTTACAATTTTATGTACAGAGAGGGTACCATCAACTTTAACTATCCAGCAGATGACAGGTTGTTAATTTGTAATCTAGTGGACAGCATAATGGGTTTAAATTAAGTTTTTTCTAATATTAGTATGGGGTATATTGTCAAAATGAGTTTGGTTTTGACACATTCTATGATTCTGCATATGAGACTGCTGAGACTGATGGGCCTAAAATTACTACTGGGCCAACTGAATTGAGTAGATGAATGACAGTATCTCTTCTCCAAGCATAACTCACAAAACATTGCTGTTGGCTTAGGCTGAACAGTTTAATTAGAGGCTGGATAATGCATATGTCATGTTGACAACAATGCAGTCTAGAGTGATATGCTGTCTGGTTCCGTGGAAGTTTTATTTTTAGCTTTTGACAGGGATTCCTTTGCTTTTTCCAAGGTGATATTAGTGGTGGCTACATTTTCAGGGTTAGTGGCTTAAGCAATATAGGTGGGTGTGGTAAAGTTATTTCAAATCTTTAAAGTCAAGCAGTTAAAGATGTCAGTCTACCATCTCCAGACTGATGGATAAGTGCAAAGGTTTAATAAAACACTAAAACCCATGCTAAGGACAGTTAATAAAAATGGTAAAAAATAGGACCAGTCATTGTACTTCTTAGTGTTTGCTGAGATAAGAAAAGGCCCACAAGCTTCATCTGGGGTTACCCCATTTGAACTGCCAGCATCCCAAGTCCATAAGCCAGAAGTAACATTCCTTAAGGAACTTTGGAGAAGACCCCATTCAAGTGAGACAGAATACTGCATTAGTTTGCAGGATAAAAAAAATAAACAGAATACCTAGGAAATGCAGAAATATTTTTATAATAAAAATACCCAAGTAAGAGAATTTAACTCTAAAGAGAGAGTATAGTACTGCCCCAAAGTGAAAAAAAAAACATTTTGGTCCAAATGGCAAGATTTATTTCAGATAACTGAAACAACAAATTTAATGAACTGCAAGGTCAGTCAGTCAGGAAATAGAAAGATAAAGCAAAGCTATCATAGTAATCTTAAACCATGGAAAGAAGTAGCATGTTCTATAGACATCTTTAAAAGTAAAATTCACAAAAATGAGACAGTAGCATACCTTTTAACTGTCCAGATTTTGCAAAATGTCCAGATTTTTTGCCTCAAATGTTTGGTCTTTCCTCATAAAATATGCGGTTTCCTGACAAAATCAATGAGGAATGAATTCACTAAATACTGACATACATTTACTTTTCAGACTTTATATCCTTCAGAAAATGCATGCTAACACAAACTAAATTATTTTAACAACTATCTATGTTTATAAGAGCAATATTTAAAATCTGTCCCTAGTTGTGGGCCTTTGTACTCCCATTATTTTAGGCTTTGTCCAGATTTCTTGCACTAAGAAGTTGAGAGGTATAAAGAACAGTCAATTTTTACCTGAAAGTGCAGTTACATGAATCCTTGTCAAAAGTAAAAGGCAGGAAGTAAGCTCATTTATCTTTAGAAATACAGCAGGGGATCTAAGACCAAGCCAATGGCTAAACTGGTGAATTTTCACCCTAAAGACTTCTTTAGTGACAAGAAACATGTTTAAAAATACCCCTGGCCCTTTCTGTAAGATATTTCTGCCACTGTGTTTGATCTTAATGTGCTGATGGTCACTTGATGTCAAAGACTTATTTTTAGTAATACCACATGACATTGGAATGGAGTGGTTCTTATATGGCTATGACCTGTGGTACAAATGTAAGTAAAAATCACATTAGAGTTATTTGTGAATGTGCAGACCTTGTGTTAATAACTAATTTTGTATACTTTGACAATGAGTATTTCAATCAAGACGGGGTAGAAATGGGGGCTGCTGCAGTGCCTTTTTGCTAACATTATACTTCAGAGGTTTAACGTAACTTTTAATTTGGCTCTAATTGTTGGAAATACATTTCACAGTATTATAGATTCCTGGATTGTATTTTTATTTTATGGACTGGGAACTCTGTTATGTTGAATGAATTTCTATGTTTTATCATAAGGCAACAGACTTCATGAGTTTTATTAGTGAGATGGATAAGGATAAGCTGAATTTTTGGGATGTGTTGTTATATGGTGGTTATAGTATGTGCTCCTTTAAATCCTCTATTTATCATAAGACAACTTATTCAAAAGGTTTGCTTCATTTTAACAGCTTTCACTCCCTGTGGCAAAAGAAATCATTCTGAAAGGGCAAGGTTGGTCTCTGATGAGTAAACATTTTTTATAAGAGTGTGATTTTTGAAAACAATGCTTTTATACAAAGGATACCCACAGGCTCTATTTGATAGTTGGTATGAAGAGGTGAAGGCTGCTAGGCTTACAAAATATCCATGCTTGATTAGAAATCCATCTAACTTCAGTCACAGGAAAGATGAAAATGATATTTCTTTTTAGAATCAGGGTGTTGGAATATAATAGTAGAAACATGGACGTTAAGGAGATTTTTACAAGGAATTGGTCTTTCATTTTTGTTCCTTATACATTAGTTGGTATACTTGGTGGTTTGCCCAGGATTACTTATAAAAAGGAAAAAATGTAAAAGTTTTGTTTGAGGTTAACAAAACTATTAAGGAAATCGTAAATAGGGGTATGTACAGATATGGGACCTGCAACCAGTGTAGTTGTATACTTGGCACAATGCTCTCTTGTCCTCACTTTCATGTAGGTAAAACTGAGCAAATGTTGAGAAAAAGAATTTGTCAGCATTTATATGCTGTAAAAAAAGTTGATTTGACCAATGCCTTGTGCAAGCACTCTAAGGATTGTGTGTAATTTATAGTTTTTATTCTTTGTTTTGGAAAGGTTAGGAGCACATACAGACCGCTGTTACACATACTATGCATTGAATCACCAGTCCCGCCTTTTGTCAGAGCTTGTGCCCTGTAGAAACAAACAGCAATGCACTCACACACAGTGTACCATTCCTTTCTTTAGCCCATAGATGTGTAACAGCAGATTGTCACACAGAACATGATGCCTTATGCACTCTGCAACCTTTTTTACTATGTGTAAATATCTATTTTTAACATTTGCTTAAAGTGAGTGACTAGAGTTATGTGGGATATACTTTTTTACACTGGACATGAGGGAACTTAACATGTAGTAGTTGCATTGACTGTAAAATATATCAACTCAGGAATGACATTAAAAAATGATGTATTGCCATCTCATCAGACTTACATGCCTTCAGGAATTAATTTTTTAGCTTTAACACAAATATAGTCCTAAGCAGGTGCACCTATTTCGAGGCTAATCAAAAAGAACCTGTACTATAATATGTAACTCAGTTCATACATACATATTTGTATGTATACAGTTGGCCTGATTCCAAAAGACTTGCTCTCAGTGTGAATGACTTACTTCAGTGTAAGCCTGCCCTGATTCTAAACATAAGTGACTTTCTCCAGTGTAAGTCTGTCCTGATTCTAAACATAAGTGACTTACTGCTGTATAAACCTGCCTGATTCCAAATACTTATTCCTGGTTTAAATGACTTACTTCACTTTAAGGCCTATCTATAAATAGGCGGTTAGATTCCAAAACACCAGCTCTTGGAGAAAGTCAGTTGCTCCAAGAACAAGTTTCTGAGTGAGTCACTTATTCTGAGAGCAACTCTTTTGGAATCCGGCCCAGTGTGTCTGACCTGTTGAAATGAATGTTGCGTAATTCCTTAAAATGATGTTTAGCTATAGAAGAACAGGCAATGAGACAGACTCCCACACAGAAATATATCCTAGGAGTACACCTAGATAGAGGTATACTATAAAAACATATATTCTTGCTATAATAGTTAAAGTAGCAGATGTTTTATTTAGCTACATTCTGCCAACATTATCAAACAGTTATTTACATTTTTTTCTACACATCAAATTACCATTTTATTAATATTATTAATTAACCTGAACTAATTACATTAAAAAGAATTGCAGAATCAGCCTAGTCCTATATTCTCATATGAAATAAACTCACCAAAATGCTATTTATAAACTATAAATAAAATAAAATCATACCACAAAAAAATGCAATAAAATGCCTATAAATATGACTGCAACAACCCCATAACTAACTGCAAAACAGTGCAAATCTTCTGCAAAGCAAAAAAAATTTAAAAGAAATATAAAAGACACTAAAATAATCTCTAAATAACCTCACATGCAGATATTGGTCATAAGTTTTAAATGACAGCTAAATTTCACTCCACATATGAAAGAACTGACCGAAGATCTAACCTCAGAATTTAAGGACTGCCTGATGCAAAACTGAATCAGAACTGCAAATCTTTAATTAAAAAAAAATAATAATAATAATAATACCCATACAATGAAAGCATACAGTGGGCCGGATTCCAAAAGGGTTGCTATCAGTGTAAATTTGCCCTGATTCCAAAAGACTTGCTCTCAGTGTAAGTGACTTACTTTGGTGTAAGGCCTTTCTATCAAAAGGCTTACTATAGGCAATGCCTGCTCTCAGTGTAAGGTCACTTACACTGAGAGCAAGTCTTCTGGAATTGGGACCATTATGTAAGAATTATATTAAAACATTCTAGTCCATTCCTTTCATCCAGTTATTATACCTCTTCTAATGCCACAGTCAAGCATTTAAAAAAACAGCAAATAAACAAATGAATATTACAGAATAAATCTCCTCAGATTTGTACAGTTCTCTTAAATACCAGCATTCTTAGCAGTTCATTCCATTGAGTCACAATGATCTATCTTCAAGTCCAGAGTAATCTTTCACTCTCTCTGACCAGCTGCAAGCTACTACCTAGCCAGTCAACAAGCACCCAAACACAGTAATGATTTCCTAGTAGATACTGTTTAGGACACAGATTCAGACCTCCTCCCAAAAAATACATTTTCATCAAATATCCCAGCTATAAGCCCAGCAAACTCAAGCTCATTACACAAAAGAGAAAATAAAAAAAGAATGGCTGTTTTGAATCTTCTGACATGAGTAATCATAAAAATAGATGAACACTTCCCCAGAATAAATTAAAAGCACTATGGTTCCTGATGAAGAAAAATAATTCCCTCAAAACAGGGGGATAAGTAAAAACAGCAATTCTCCCATCAATAATGCAAAAAAAAAAAAAAAATCACACAAAGTCTAAAATCAAAACCAAAATGTTATGTGAATAATCCTGTATCACTACAACACAAGTCTCCCTTAAATAAATAAAAAAAAAAAAATTTTCATAAGGCCAGGCCAGTGGTGTGGAGGGATGAAACCTTAATGGCTCATCGTTTGAGATGCTAGGTCAGAAGGGGGCTCCTTGTTTCAGGAAGCTAGGTAGGAAGGGGGGAGGGTCAGCAGATAACACGATCTTATACATCCTTAGCAAGGGAGGTAATCTTGCTTACTGCAATACTTGTCTCACTGGAAAATATGTATAGGGCATACAGCCAGTAACCAAAAGAAAAAAAGCGCAACTGTTGTTATCCAAAGCACCTTAATAAGTGCATAAGCACTTCTGACAGCTCCATATTGAAATATCGGCATTCAAAATGACGAGTAAAAAAAGAAGACTGAAAATTCAGAAGAAAAGTGAATCTCAAACATTGCTCTTCTTTCTTAAACTTCTTTTTACAAGGGGGGTGAGCTCCCTGCACCATCCAAATTTATATATAGGAACTCCAAGATTGCCATACCTCAGTGAAAAGGGAATATTTTGGGAAACAGCCACCTTGGACTTACATTCATCTCCACTTTTTCAGCCATTCAGTCTTCATGTTTTCCAACTCACTCTAGTGGGTCTCAACATTTAAAATGGTGACCAATTTTATCTCTATCATTCATGAGACTTCATCAGAATAATCCTATACACATACACACACACACACACACACACACACACACACACACACACACACACACACACACACACACACACACACACACACACAAACAAACATCTTTTAAATAAGCATGATGCAGATCATATGACACACGATTAAATTAATATAATCAGTACATTTAGTACAACTATTCAGTAAAAACTTAAAATCTAACTATCATGTTTTAAAGTTTATCAGTATGCAAATTCAGCATACAGTTAATGGAAACATCTTCATTTAAACTTGGCCTTCGGGTGGCATCTACGTTTAACTGCTCCAAATATTCTTTATATTAAATAATTTTCCCATTTCCCTACCCTTAAAGGCATTTTCTCTAAATAATAAAAATCTATTTTTGCACTTCCTTGAATGCTGTCATTTACTGGGTGTCCTTCTCTAATGCTATGATCATGCTCATAAATTCTTTGCCTTAACTGACGCTGTCTTTTCTACAAAAAATATTCACATGAAGCACAGGTGAATACATAAACTACCCTATTTGTATCACAAGTATATAACCCTCTTCAGCCTATGGTCCTAGAGTAACGGGGAATCAAAATATTTGATCAATATCATTATCAAACCCCTTTTCCCCCATTTTCTACATGGGGTCGGGGTGTCATGTCAACTTTTGCCATCTCTCTCTATGCAATGCCACTCTCCTGCCTTCCTCACCACTCATGCCCGATTGTCACAAGTCTTCTCTCACACAACCCATCCACCTCTCTGCTGGAAGCCCTTGTTTCATTTTGCCTTCTTCCTGTTTGTCCCAAAATCTTCTTCACTAGATTGCTTTCTGCTTTTCTGCACATGTGCCCAACCCACTGTAATCTGTTATCTTTGACCTTTTCTACAAATGGAACTACTTTGGCTTCTGCTCTTATGTCCTCTTTTCTTTATCTATCCCACAGTGTGCATCATAGCAACCATCTCAGGCACTTTTTATCTCCATCATCTCCAGCTTATTCAGCTGCTCTGCCTTTAGTGCCCAGCTTTCCATGACATACAGCAGTACTGGTCCCACCACTGGTTTGTGCACCTTACTTTTCATCTTCTTTGGCATTCTTTTGTTATATACTACACCTGACACTCTGTGCCAGTTGGCTGCAGCATCTCTGATTCTAGCTTTGACCTCGTCATTTGGACTTCCCTTCTCTTTAACCATTCACCCCAGATATTTGAAGCTGTTAACCTGTTCCACTATTATGCCTTCTATCTCAATTCTCAGCTTCTTCTGAACTCCACAATTTGCTACCATAACAACTGTCTTATCCATACTCAGTTTCATCCCATATGCCTTCAGTTTTGCATTCCATTCCCCTATCCTTTGCTGTTCTTGCTCAGAGTTTGCCTGTAATACCCCATTGTCTGCATACAGCAAATCTGTTAAGCTGCCCCTTCTGACCTGTTTGTTAATGTAGTCCATCACCAGTATGAACAGCAGTGGGTTCAGAGCTGAACTCTGGTGCATACTCACTGCTATTGAGAACCCCTATGTAAGACCGAAATATGTTCATACGTGAGTTATAGGGTCCTTGTACATAGACTACATTCATTTTACCAATGTTTCTGGGACTTAGAATCACCTCAGGACTGCCCAAATCACCTTTCTTGCAACCTTATCATATGCCTTCTCCAAGTCTAGGAAGGCGCAGTTAGACTCTTTCCTCATCTGTAGTTTCTTCTCAACTGTATTTCTCATTGCAAACTCAGGTCAGTTGTGCTGCATCCTGATTTGAATAAGAACTGCCATCTCCTATCTTGCTTTCTACTGTTTTCATATTTGTTTATCAATCAACCTCTCCAGCACTTTCATTCAATGTGAGAGGACTTTGATACTTCTGTATTACCTACAGTTATGAATGTCCCCTTTGGTCTTGAATACTGGCACAAGTATGCTTATTTTCCTGTCATATGGAATATGCCTTTCTCTCCACACTGTTAGTGAGTACCCTCAGGAGCCATTTCTTTCCTATCTCAGCCAACATCTATATCATATCTGCTGTGACCTCATCTGTGCCTGCTGCTTTCCCTAGCTTCATCTTCCTTAGTTCTGTTCTTACTTCTTCTGTGGATGGCTTATCCTGTTCTCTCATCTTAGGCTGTGTCTGTGTCAGTACAGCTTTTATGGGGTTTTCTTCATTCAAAAGCAGATGGAAGTACTCCATCCGTCTGCCTTTTATGTCCTGTGGACTGGTGAGCAGTTTGCTGCTGGCATCCGTATAGCACAGTGGTACAACAGTAGCATTGTCACCACACAGCAAGAAGTTCTCCAGTTCGATTCTCACCTGGGGTGCCTTCTGTGCATAGTCTGCATGTCCTCCCTGCATTCATCTGGGTTTCCTCCGATGTTACAAAGACATGCATCTGGAGCATTTCTCCTTAGGCCTCCTCTGAAAATTGGCTTTGTTCCAAGTTGGACTTTCCCGGAAAACAAATGTTAAATAAATAAATAAATAATAATAAATAAATGATGTCCCTCTTCTTTATCTTTCTGTCTTTTCCTTGCAACCTGATATAGTTTCTTTGTGCCATCTACTGACTTCCTCTCTAGAAGCTGGTAGAAGGCCTCTAATGCCTTGTTTCTTGCTAATGCAACTCCTTACCAGTATTCCTTCCTAGTCTAGTCCATCTTTTCTATGTCCCAGTTTTTCCTGCACTCTTCCTTTTTTTTGATGACTTCCTGAACTCCTGCATTCCATCACCAGCTTTCCTTCTGTTCCTTATTTCCATACCTGGCTTGGCTGCATACCTGTTCTGTAGTTCTCACCCATGTTGTTTTGAGCTGCTGCCATTCTTCTTCAAGTCCACCCATTTCCTCCTCCTCTTGTGGTGCTACAGCCCTGAGTAATTCCTTGAACTGCTGTGCAGTCAATGTCCAGGTCTCTGTTGTAACCTTAGAGCCTTCTCTGACCACTGTTTGCAGCTGATTGTGGCAATCAGTGGTTTATAATGTGGGCAGACTGTTTCACAGGGGATGATTTTGCAATTGCTGATTCTACCCCTGTGCCCTTACCTTACTAGAAGGAAGTCTACCTGAGTTGCTTGTTGGCTGCTCTTGTATGTAATCTTGTGACTGTCTCTCTTTCTGAACCATGAACTGGCTGCTACCAAGCCATTTGCCAGACGGACATCTAGAATGGCCTCTCCTTCTTTATTACTGTTGTCCCACCCATGTGACCTCAGGTAGTCCTCATATTCTGTCCTGTCTGTCTTCATATGCATATTCAAGTCACTTAATATTAAGGCCAATTCACGTCATCCAGCTTTATCTAGTTGATACTGCAAATGCTGTCTGACTGCACACTTTACCTCACTATCACAACCCTGCTGTGGAGCATAGGCTGAGATTATGATTACTGCCCTATCATTAGGCTGGAATCTGATTGCCATGATTCTGTCAGGAATTCTGATGACATCCATCACTGTTTTCTAAAGCATCTCCCTCATCACAATTCCCACACCATCTCTAGCCTGTCCTGCTCCAGGTATTCTCTGGATCCCAAGCCATGTGGCTTCCATCTTGTTTCCTGTATACATAGGATGTCTAGCCTCCTATGTTCTTGCCATCATGGCATCCACTACCAAGCTGCACCTTGTCAATGAACCTGCATTGAGTGTAGAAATTCTTAGTTCATGTTTAGTAGGATGATTGGTTTTATGCCCAGCTTTCGCTCAACAGTGCTATCCCAGGTAACCCAAGTTGGGCAACTGGGCAGTGATATCCAGTAGCTTTTTGACCCAGGGCTGCTAGGATTTATGGTAGGCAAATACTGGCCAATAGGGGCACATACACCCCTTCCACCATTAGCATCAGTCCCTGACATAGGTCAGTGTAGTCCAGGCCCTCAACATAGTTATCACTGTCAAATACCCGTGCTCATTTGGAGACATTAGTCAGCACAACGAAATCACCTAGAGCCATATTTTTACACTGTCGAGTGGCCTGCCCTGCTAGCTATAGCACCCACTTCTAGCCTGTCCTGAGAATTCCCTGTCTGGTGAGCGGGCTTTGTCCTATTCTTCACAGATGCCTTCACTTTTGGTTTATGGTTCTGATGAAGAGGAATCTACTACACTTAAGTCTCCTCTTGAGGAATTGTCCTTTGGGAGCGCAACTGGTAGGATGAAAGAATGTTTTAAGTGAGATTCTTCTCAAGTGTTGGATATTCAGAGAAGATATTATGAGTTGCTTCAGGTGGATACTCCTAAACCATCATCAGTTCCTCCTGTGTTGGCTGTCTTGTTAGATACTTTCATTGTTGCTTCCAAGTCTCCTGATTCTCAGCCTCCTGCTCTTAAAAAACCTATAAGGTTCTTAAAGACTGTCTATTTTTATTTGAATTGTCTTCTGCTGATCCTGCTCTGACAAACCTTGTAAACTTTTGCCTTTTGATAAGGATAGCAGGGCAATGGAGAGGATTGGCAAAAAAGTTTGCACTACTGGTCTTTAGGGCTATTAATTACCAGACCTACATAACCAAGTATGCTCTGGCCTTGATTGCTCAGATTTGTCGGGTTAACTCTGCCCTCCTTGATTCTGATGGCAAATTCTCTGACCTATCTTTTGTAGGTTCTGCTTCTCAAGTGACTCACCACTCTGCTAAGTGTAGCTAAGATGCTGCTAATGCCTCTTCCAGGGCTGCAGCTTTTCAGTATATCATGAGGCGTTATTCTTGTCTTTGTCTCCAGTCTCTTCCTGAGGACATTAGGGCCAAGTTATTGGATGCTCCTTTGGATAATACTCATCGTTTTGGAACTGTTGCTGCTCACATGTTTAAGTCTCTTCAAGAGAAAGGCAAAACTTTGCAAGACCTTAAACATATTTTTGCATCTCCTATCCCTAAGTTCCCGAAGAATTATCCTTCTAGGTCTAGTTTTGTTTGCAACTCTGCCAGGCCTCTAAGGACAGGAATGGTGGGAGATGGGCCCCCTCTACTAAGGCTTCTCAGATTTCTGTGGCCCAGAAGCCTCCTTTATCTGATAAACCTACTTCTCTTTAATAATTTGCCCCCCTACCCTCTTTTAGACCAGTTTTTCGTCCCTTCGGCATTCTCTTTTTCTTCCAAATTAGCATCTCATCACTTTAGATTCTTGGGTTCTTTCTATCATCTGTCAAGGGTTACTTCATGACATGGAAATCTCTCCCACCTTTCTTTAGGATTCCTCAACCTCCTCTAGAACAACTTCTTCATTTCTCGGAGGCTCTAGGATCCCTGTTGAACCAAGGGACCATTCAATCTCTCCCCCCTTCCCAAATGGAAAGTAATGTTTATTCCAGTGTGACCTATTTTGGAACTCTCCCGATTCAACACCTTTCTCAAGATCCCTTCTTTTTGGATGCTTATTCTTCAAATTCTGTTTCCTCTTCTATTACCCCAGGTTTTTACAGTGTCCTTGGATCTGAAAGATGCTTAACTTCATATCCCTATTCAACCTCTCTTCAGCAAGTTTTTACATTTTTCTGTGTTATCCTATCATTTTCAGTTCTCTGCTTTGCCCTTTGGCCTCTCTACTGCCCTAAGGGTATTCACAAAATGCCTAGCTCCTGTGATTGCCTTCTGCAGGCTCCAAGGCATTCAGATTTTTCCTTATTTAGATAACCTGTTTCTTCAGGCACCTTCTTCCAGCCAATTGTTGCAAGATCTGCAGTTCACTATCTTCATCAAAGTCTGGGGTTTACTATCAACTTCTAAAAGTCCATCTTGACTCCCTCTCGGGATCATCTGTATCTGGGATGCAGGATTCAAATGGTGCCAATGTTGGCCTCTCTTCTACCTCCAAAGGTATAGATGGGCAGCCTTCTTTCAGTACCTTCTTCCTCTGACTGCCATTCCAGCCAGGGGGGTTTCTTCAGGTGTCTTCTATTCTAATGCTTCCTCTTGCTAGACTGCATATGCAGAAGCTTCAATGGTATCTTAAGTCAGTTTGATTGCAGTGTCATCACCCTCTGACTTTCAGTGTACCTCTCCTTCCCTGTCTCAAGAAGGAATTTGGGTGGTGAATTTGACAGTTCGCTCTCAACTCAGGATAGCCCTTTCAACCTTCAGTCCCTTCTTAAGAGCTGTACACTGATGCCTCGGAGATAGGTTGAGTGGGGCATCTCTTGGTCACCTGAAACTTCAGGGTCTTTAGTCTCCTCATCAGAAGTCAGACCATATCAGCATCAAAGGGATGAAGGCTCTGCTTCAGGCTTTTCTCCCCATGTTCTCTACAGGCCCTTTGAAGGTGCATACAGACAACACTATAGTGATGTGGTATGTCAACAAGCAGAAGGGCACAAAATCTTACCTCCTCTGCAAGATGCCACTTCAGGCTTGGGAAGTGGCTGTCAGTTATGAGTAAACTCTTCAGGCAGTATACATTCCTTCAGAGCACAGTCTTGTGGCAGACTCTATGAGCAGATCCAAAACACAGGCTCATGAATGGATGATTCACTGAGACGTGTTTCTAGACATTGTCCATTGGTGGGGTATTCCTCGGGAAGATCTTTTTCTCTCCCTTCTGAACAGGCAGCTGCCTCTCTACTGTTCCAGATTGCCAAGTCATCTGGCCTGAAAGACGGATGCCCTTTTCTTTCCTTGAAATGTAAGGTTTTTCTCCTCTTCCTCTACTTACAAGAGTCCTGTAGTAGACTCAGCTGGACTCCCTAGAAATCTTGCTAGTGACTTCCTTTTTTGCCAAGAGAGCACTGGTTCCACCTTTTAATGCATCTAGCCAGGGACAGTCATCACAAGGTACCTCACCGGTTGAATCTCCTCACACAGGATAAAGGGTCTATCATCTATTCCCACTTGTCCACTCTGCAACTAACATTGTGGGTGATAGGGTTTTGATTCCTTTCAGTCACCTTTTTTCCTGAGGACATGCTCAGGGTTTTACAGGAGGGGGAAACCTTCAACCAGAAAATCTTATATGTGTAAGTGGAAGAGATTTTTGGTCTGGTGCCATGCTCATAATCAGGACTCCTTTTCAGTGTGGGTCCCTTTGGTCCTCTCTTATTTGTGACAGTTGCTCCAGTCTGGACTACTTTTCTGTGAAGGCCCATTTGTTAGCCATTTCATCTTATCTGCCATTGAATCCTCCTTTGACTTCTCATTTTGAGGTCAAGTAATTTCTTAAAGGTATCCTGCATATTAAACAAATGCCAGAAATGACTGCAGACAGAAAAAAGCCAAAATCTGTATTTTACGCATTTTGTCCACCTTTAATTACCATGAACTTCATCAGAAATACCATTCCAACATTTCAAACTGTTTAAATACTATTTTACATAGTCACATGTGAGTCAAAATACCAATACAAATCTTTAAAAATTTTTAAAAATTAATAAAAAGTTTTAAAAATTAATTTGAACGCATTCCATAAAATCTTTCATTAAAAGGAATGTCTACCTTTTATAATCTAATAAATAAATATTATATATATTTTTAATAATCAATATACATAATCAAACCAATATATAATATATAGTAATATAATATGAATTTTATAACCTTTGTGCCTGTAAAAAACACTTTATATTTATAGCATCATTCAAACCTGGGAACTGGTCTGCATTAAGCATAATTTGCCACAAGGTTTCTTTACATTCTAACTTGACTTTAAAATTTCCAGAAGACAAGTCATCATTAACCTTCTCTAATACAGAGAATGTAAACTTTTTGAAATCTGAACACATAATAGCATGTTTTGCTAATGCATTGGACATGTCCTTATTTCTAATAGCTAATGTATGTTCGTAAATATGTTTACTTAAAGTCCTAATAGTTTTACCTATATAAAAATGTTCACATGAATTACATAAAGCAATGTAAACAACATTTTTAGTCCTACAAGTGTAATGTCCTTTACTATGAATAACCTTATTCAAATGTTTAAAGAATACCATATTACTACCCGAAATATATCTACATTGTTTGCAACATTTACAAGGAAACGTACCAAAATTTGTACTAGTAATAACTTCAGTATTATAATATCTGTTATTTTCTAACTTGATCTTCAAGTTTACAGTCTTTTTATATGTAAACACCGGTGCTTTCCCAATAATTGCACTTAAATCATTATTACCTAATATTACCTTCCAATTATCAGAGATGATTTTCTTAATTATTGTCATCTCATTAGAAATTGGAATAGGAAAAGCTAAACTATACACAGCTGCTCCCCTGTCAACAGAAAAATTTACCTCTAAGGCTTGGTGTAGTATAGGGCTAGCTTTATTTTCCCTAAGAGTGATGACTTCTCTCAATATATTTTTCAGCCATATCCAATCATACCCTCTTTCCATGAAAAAGGCATTTAATTTTTCTACTTCATTTGAAAAAATATCATCCTTAATTGTTAAACGGCTGAGTCTAATAAATTGCCCCTTGACTACTCCTCGCTTCATAAATTCAGGATGCAGACTGTCGTGATGTAAATATTGATTAGTAAATGTAGATTTCCTAAAAATGCTACTCTCAAAACATGTTTTTTCATTATTTAGACTTAAGATGTAAGTTTAAAAAATTAATGCTCTCACCAAAATGACCAACAGTAAATTTCAAAAAGTTGGTAGAATGATTCAAATAATTCACAAAGACTTCAAAGGAGTCTAAATCTCCATGCCATAAAAAAATCAAATCATCAATATATCTTTTATAGAAACAAATATTCTTAGAAAATGGATGTGAATGTAAAAACTTGATCTCCCACATAGCCATTACTATGTTAGCAAAGCTAGGTGCAACCCTAGAACCTATAGCTATACCTGAAATCTGTTGGAAATAAGTATCTTCAAAAATGAAAAAAATATTTTCAAGTACCAAATCCATTAAAGTACATATAGTATTAACTAAAACGTTATCCAAATCTGTATGACTACTTAAATATTCCCTTAGAAATTCAACTCCAATAGTTTGATTAATACTAGTGTATAGAGAAGTAATGTCTAATGATGCAAAATTAAATGACATATCTTTTATATCTAACTGGCTCAAAAGTTCCAGTAAATGCCAAGAATCTCTCAAGTATGATTTTGTCCTTTGAACTATAGGATTTAAAATTTTATCTAACCATACTGAAATAGATTCTGTTTTAGAAAAACAGGCTGACACAATAGGTCTAAAAGTAATCTTTGTAGTTTGCTTATGTAATTTAGGAATACCAAAAAGTGTAGCCAGTTTGGGATATTCAATAACTAAAAAATCATAAACAGAATAGTCAATATTACCTTTATTAAATAGGTCAAATAAAATAGAATCCAATTTTTGAACTCCTGGTGATACATTCTTTCGTGACAATCCTATAGCTATTCTCATCTTCCAACAAAGAATTCATTGCTTTACTATAATCAATAGACTTCATAATAACTATCATACCTCCTTTATCTGCTTTCATTACACGCCAGTCTCTGTTACTGGCTAACATATCTAATGCTTCTACTTCAGAGGTTGTCAAATTAGGCATCATATTACCTTGTTCTCTAATTTTTCTAAATTCTTGTTCACACATTTTACCATATACCATTAAAGTAGAATTCAATAAAGGATTAAATGTACTTTTTTTCTTACACCCAATTTCATCAGATTCAATGTTATTCACACCATCAGAAATGAATTTTAAGTTCAATTTTCTTAGATATAATTGGAAATCAACAATTGGTCTGGAAATATTCACATTATTAGAAGGAATAAATGAAAAACCTCTCTGGAGCACAGAAATAGCTTCAGTGGGCAATATTTCATTTGTCAAGTTACAAACATTAATACCATAATTTAGTTCTTTTTGCGGTTCTTGCCTCTCCTTTTGCTCCTTGTCTGAACCTTCCCCGACCACCTTGGCATTTTTTTGTTCCCAGTTTTGTCCACCAAAAAAGGAACAGCTGTATTAGTAGCCATAACCATTTGTGCATAAGATGTATTTGCTTGTACAGTATCTAAAGGTGAATTCCCATTGTTATTGTTCTCGTTCACTATATTTTGAGAACCTTGTGAACAACTGTCCTGGTTTTGCTGATAATTATTGTCATTCAGTACTTCGGCATCAGCTACAAAGACATTCCCAGTTTTGTTACCTCTTTTATGTTTCAAAGGGTATGCTGTGTTAGTGCTATAAGCTGCCAAGTCTCTTTTTAACTTTTTGTGCTTTCTTTCTACAATACAGGATCTAGCCTTTCCAGCTTAGCATTTATGCCAAAATACAGTGGTGCTAGCATACTAAATGCCTGCGAAGCCCTAATTTTGGCATCCAGGCTTTCAGTTTGATCCTTTAGTGTCACCAACTCTGATTTATAATGCTGGATAAGTGCATTCATAAATGCCAAGCCAGTGTTGTTGAAGAGTTCAACCAATTGTGTGTACAGGCTATCTCCCTGCACCACACAATTGGGAAGTTTACATTCTCTGTATTAGAGAAGGTTAATGATGACTTGTTTTCTGGAAATTTTAAAGTCAAGTTAGAATGTAAAGAAACTTTGTGGCAAATTATGCTTAATGCAGACCAGTTCCCAGGTTTGAATGAGGCTATAAATATAAAGTGTTTTTTACAGGCACAAAGGTTATAAAATTCATATTATATTACTATATATTATATATTGGTTTGATAATGTGGATCTAGTAAAATATATATAATATTTATTTATTAGATTATAAAAGGTAGACATTCCTTTTAATGAAAGATTTTATGGAGTGCGTTCAAATTCATTTAAAAAAAAATTTAAAGATTTGTATTGGTCATTTGAGTCACATGTGATGATGTGAAATAGTATTTAAACAGTTTAAAATGTTGGAATGGTATTTCTGATGAAGTTCATGGTAATTAAAGGTGGACAAAACGCGTAAAATACAGATTTTGGCTTTTTTTCTGTCTGCAGTCATTTCTGGCGTTTGTTTTATCTGGTTTAGTGTGTGTGTCTCAAATCCTGCATATTAAGCCTTCAAGAAAGCCTATTCCTCATCCTTGGAACCTTAATTTTGTTTTAGAAAACTTGACTCAGGCTCCTTTTGAGCCTGCACATTCTGCTTCATTGCAACATTGTACCTGGAAGAATGTTTTTTTATAGCTCTTACTTCTGCTCGAAGGGTTTCTCAGCCCCAGGCCCTTATGGCCATTCCTCATTTTTGTTTTTGAACACAGGGACAGGGTGTCCCTTTATTCTAATCCTTCTTTTATGCTCAAGGTAGTCATTGCGTTGTCCTTGAATCAGTCGGTACAACTCCCTTCCTTTTTCCCTTCTCCTCAGTCTGCTGCTGACAGGATGCTGCACATACCTCTCAACTGTCCAGATTTCACAGAATGTCCATATTTCTGCCTCATACTTTTGGTCTGTTTCTCATAAAATTGTGATTTTTCTGGAAAATCACTGGCAAATTATTGAGGACTGAAGTCAGATAATAATGGCACACATTTGAGTTTCAGACTTCATATCCTTCAGAAAAATTCATGCCAATGCAAATCATGTTATTCTATCGACTTTCTGAGCAATACTAAAAAATTGTCCCTATTTGTGGGCCTTTGCCCACCCCCACCCCCCATTATTTCCGCCATTGTCCAAATTTCTTGCTCTAAGAGGTTGAGAGGTATGGTCCTGCATAACTTGGATTTGCACAGACAGCTCAGGTACTATTTGGATAAAACTAGGACTTTTTGTAAGTCTGATCAGCTTTTTATTTCCTTTCATCCCAGATCTTTGGGTTTAGCTGTTTCTAAGCAATCCATCTCCTCCTGACCATCTAAGGCTATTTCCTTTGTTACTCTTTTCATAGCAAATCTCGGTCTGCTTCTGTTAGAGCTCATTTCACTAGGGCTGTTGCAAACAAGTTCTCTTTTGAGCTTTTTTATACTGGCCGAGTGATGGGCTGCCCATCTGTATTTTTTAATTAATAAATGAATGGCTCATCTCTTACAATGACACTTGCTGTGTTCTTAATAGTCAAGTCTCATTCCAGTTGCCAGCACTCCTCATTAACCCTGCTTATTATCACATGGTAAAATCATAACATGATTCCAATCCTATCCCCCTTCACTGCATATGGCGATTGTAAAATCTGGGGAAAATCTATTCATCTGTGTTCCTTAATATAAACAGAAGTACTTTCTACCAAATCCAGTGGGTAACACCTTTCTCTGAATATTCTACAAACAACCTCAGCTTCTTTCTCAAATGTACTATCTTCAGAAATTAATTTAGAAAGCCTTATTAACTGGCCTTTAATTAGGCCCCTTTTCTGCCATAATGGATGGTAACTAGTAAAATAAACTATTTGTAAAGAAGACTTTCTATAAATATAGGATTCAAGCCTCTTCTAATCCACTCTAAACAATACATTCAGATCTAAAAGATTTCAGAATAATATGTAAAGTTCAAAAACCCTATTTTATTATTCATAAATTCCATAAATTGATTCATCTCATGTTCACCACTCCCAAATAATAAAATAATATCGAGATAACAGAGCTACAAATATAAAAACTCTTTAAAAGGACTGTCAAAAATAAAAGTTGCCTCCCAATACCACATAATGATACGTTCATAAACAAGGGTGTATGTTGTCCCCATAGCCACCCCTTTATTCTGCTGATAAAATTCCCCTTCAAAAAACATAAAATTATTTTTTAAAAAAACTATGTCCCTTGCATTACATGTTACATTAATACTCAAACTGCAAAAACTTGAATCCCTGGACATTGCTGTACCAAATCATTCAAAACCGTGTTCATAGGGTGTACAGGAAAACAACTCTTTTACAGATAGTTTTTCAGCAAAATGAAACAAATTTTTTTTTTTTTTTTTTTTGCAATGGATAAGCCTTATCTAGCTGACTCATGGATAAATGTTGAAACAATGCCAAGAATCATTCAAAACATGAGGAATATTATTGAAAAAATGCTTCAACTTCTGGCCAATAAATCATTCAAGTCTCTCCATTTTTGACCCACAGAGAAAACACCATTTAATATAGAAAGTATAGAAAAGCTAACTTTATCAACTCAGAGTTAAAAAAAAAGAAATGGTGCCTCGGCTAGGAAGCCTTCAACATTATAAAAAGAAAAAAAAAAAAAATCCAGCACAAAAGTCAACCAACTTAATAAGGAAATAATACAAGTACAAGAAAGAAATGAAGGACCTGAGTTAATGAATAAAGAAACCACTCCAATTAAAAGACTAGCACCAAATAAAAAAGTTGGGTTAAAGAGAATGAAATGGCACTGTCAATGAAAGAAGGAGAAACTGCACCAAAAGCAAAGGCAGTGAAAATGTGTAATAAAACAGGATAGAACCTCGAGAAAAAATAATGAAACCGATGTAAGTTTATAACATCCTACAAAAAACATTTTAAACAACTCTATACTTATACTCAAATATTTCCCCCAAACAAAGCAGAAATGTACAGAATATATACACAGCGCCAGATTCCAAAAGAATATCTGTCAGTGTAAGTCTGCCCTGATTCTGAAAGACTTGCTCTTAGTGTGAATACCTTACTTCGGTGTAAGGTCTATCTGTAAGCAAGCCTATACAGGGGCCAGCTTCCAAAACACTTGCTCTCAGTGTAAACAGTCACTTACACTAAACTGGGCCCAAAGATAAATTATTTACTTGTTTTATGTTTCATAGCTGAAACAACAGTTATTTATAGTTCTGAAATAAAATGCTAGCTTATCTTTATTAAAAAAAAGCTTTTTATTTGTGTTAATTAACAATTTAAATTCTGTCTACAGTGCATTAACAAATGTCAGAAAAACATACTTTGGTGCTCATCTAATTTTGAAGGACATCTAGTTATTTCAGCGAGATCCTTGTACTACTTTATATCTCAAAGATTATAGTGTGGAAAAACCTGATCTATTCAGGATACTTTCAAAAATGGAAATAAAGTCTGTTTCTAACAGGTTGGTATGAGGACACCTTTAGCTGTTGTACAGGGGAATGCCCGATTTGTTTACATGTGAAAGTCTATGACTAGAATGTACTGCAGGTAAAGCAAACATTGGGTTAGGGGCCCTAATATTAAAAATAAATATCAATAATAGAAAAAAAAGAGACAGATGTATTACATAACACATTGAAATAAGTTTCCTGCAAGGTTCATAGATGATTACTAGGCTAAAAGGCCTAGGAGGCCTTTCTAAACGTAGCCATATTCCCACATTTGTAAATGAATAGAGAAGTTACCCAAGGGCAAATAGTTTGGGCTGGCCATATTTCCTCATTTATACATTCCAGGATACTTTACCCAGCAATATATAGTTATGTTAAGGTGTCATTGTATTTACAAGCTGCTTCTGTCCATTAGGGGCATAGGTGCCAGTCTAGGAATACACTTGTGGCTTCCCAGCCAAGGGTCAAGGTTGCCTTTGAATAGGTTTAGGGATGAACTCTGATCCACATGGTTAGCAGGCCTGCTCCACAGTAGGGTTAGTTTCAAAGACACATAGCTGCCCCTCCAACATGCTGTATTTATGTTCCAACCAAGGTTAAAGTCCTTTGATTGGATGTTCCTAAGGCTGCTAGTACAGTACAGGATCAGATGCTGCTGTTTAGACAAGGAATAGATCACCTCTCATCAGTTTGTAGCAGACTAAGTGCATACCTAAGGCTTTGTGGTGGTCTTCATATTCCCATGTGGTTTACAACTTGTATTTTTATAATCATAAAAAAGTCAATCATTAACCTCTTTTAAAAAGAATTTCAAAATATATACATACACAACTACATATATACATACATACTTGCATATACAGACATATAATAAGCAAAAAATACAGTAACAAATATTATGCACATTATACACTTTGACACAACTCTGACCTCTGTGAGAAGAACTCAGTATACTCATATGAAGACACAGAGAGACTGTCCAAATACATTGGCATTTCTTTTCTTTATGATATGTTTAAAATTAGAGTTTTTCAAATATTTCAGTTCTGAAAGTTTGTATTCCATCATTTGTCATTCTGCTTTTGGTTTTTCGTATTTCATAGTAGGTATACAGGATCCCTTATGGACTCTTTACTCTAAACCCCACCCTCACCTCAGTCACTCACAACTGTAATTAAAGACTTCCCCCTCAGTTGTATATACTGAGCCAGAAGATACAGCAAACCTCCTGGCTGCTAAATTCAGCTCCAACTTTACTCCTTTCTCCCCCTCAACCTTCCCTCAGGAAATATCATCAACTATAACTTCCCCTACTATCACTAGGGAACAGGTCCTTAATGCTCTCTCTAGGACCAGGAACACTGCATCGATGGGCCCAGACTATCCCAGAATGCCTTTTAGATGGCATGAAACATGGCATATGAGGGCCTCTGGAATTACAATTTAACTGTAGCCTCCAAACAGGCGTCATGCCTCATGAATGGAGAAGGGCAACAGTCACCCCTCTGCACAAATGTGGGCCGTCTACAGACCCTGGACACTAGAGACCCATGGGTCTCACTAGTCTTATACGTGAAGCCATGGAAAGAATTATCATGGAGATGATCAATAGAGATATAGTAAATCCAGACACTGGATCCAACCCAGTTTGGTTTCGTAAAGGGCAGACCATGCCTACTCAACCTGGTGGACTTCTTTGAGAAGGTCACCAAAGCAAAGGATATGGGCAAAATTGTTCACACTGCCTACATTGACCTGGCCAAGGCATTTGACACAATACCCCACTCAGGCATTGTTGACAAACTCAAGAAGTTAGGTACAAACCCGTATGCCACCCAGTGGATAGCCAACTGGCTCACAGACAGGACCCAGGAAGTTTGAATTGGGAAGTTCAACTCTATAAAGAGGCCAGTCACAAATCCTTAGACTGCTCCTTTTTGACATTTACTTCCCTGAAGTCAATGTCAATGTCAGCGGTCTCTGGCTGACTAAATTTGCAGATAATTGCAAATTAGGAGCTGTCATTGAATCTCATACTTACACAAATGTTCTCCAGGAGGGGATGACACAGACAAACAACTGGTGTCAGAGTCATGGACTAAAACTAAATGCCAAGAAATGCATAATAGTATCCTTTGGGAAGTCATCCACCCCTGGTAACTATGATATTGACAACACACCCCTTTGAGTTGACCCAGTAGTTAGCGACTTAGGCAAACTTACAGATAGTAATCTAGCCTTTGATCATCATGTTTCTACAGTGGTGAGGAAATCATTCGGTGTTGCAAAACTTATAAACAAAGGTATGGCATTTAGGTCCAGGGAAGGTCATTGTACCACTGTATTTGGCATTCATCAGACCTAATGTTTAGTACAATGGCCCCTTTGGTATGTACCTAACCAGGCATATCCAGTAATTGGAACGTCCACAGAGGTTCCTCACTAAAAGAATACAGGGGATAAGTAATAGGTCCTATGTAGACCACCTCAAGGCTTATCCCTGTATTCTGTCTCCTACAGGCTTTTGAGAAGAGCTCTATGCCTGGCATACAGGGCATTGTCAGACCACACTCTGATTGACCTCCTGCATATCCACAAAACAAACAGTACCAGAATTACCCGTTCTAAAATTATATAAATAGGACATGCTGGAGAGATAGGTATGTATCCCAGAGACTACCCCATCTATGGAACAGGCTCCCCATCCATGTGAAGCAGAGTTCCTCCTTAATCCAATTCAAGTGCCACTTGGACAATTGGATGGGAAACTGGAAATTCATCCCTGCTTTGGCACCTATGTCCTAATGGACAGAGGTAATCTGTAAATGATTCATATCCCAGGCCCATGTTTACACTTATCAAGGGTAACAGAACTCGTCAGAGATTTGGGATGCATGACTAGGCTTAAAAAGACCCTTGTGGTCGTTACCTTAGTAAATACCTATGAACCCATGAATGTCATGGTTGCATAAGAGTGGGGAAAATAGAAACATCCATTACGGGTCAAACCAATTAAAGGCCAAATAGCAATCTTCCTCTCCCATCAAAATAATGGAAAATACAATCAGGGAGCAGTAACATTCACATGGTGTAATCTGATCAGTTACAATCAACCATTTAGTATTCGTCAACATGTAGGGCAGCATGTATGCATACACATACATCAATATGAAATAATAGACAGCCATATAAACAAGACAATGCAGATATACAGTGTGTGTATTACCCTGAGTTATAAAAACGTGTATTTATTTACTTAAGTATTTGTCTCCCCTGCTTTTCAATGAGAAGAAACTTAAAGACTGTGCAAGATGAAACAAATAATTTTATTTATTTTTTGCAATGGATATGCCTCCTCCCATGTTTGCCCCTATTAACTCCACAGCTGTATAACCGCGGACAAAAAGAAAAAGCCCAAACTCTGAATCACTGCTGGCACACAAAAGAAAACTGCCCAAGTACTGAATACTCATGGGAAAATGACCATAGTGAAAATAAATGCTCAAGTTTAAACTCATCCACTATGCAGTCAAGCAAGTATACTGAAACCGTAGTTACAAATTTATTCACCACTGCACTATGATACAACAAAAACAACAATATATTTTTAGACTCAATGAGGTGGGACTTACATACTGTGGTAACATATATTTAAATCTAAGGATTATTAATCTTAGGTTTAATAATCATGGTGAATTAATAAAACAGCGTATGCAGAAACAACATGCTCGCACGCTTTGGTTTAAATAAGAGCTACAGCATACAGGGGAAGTATTACTCTTACAAATTTATTTACAAGGCCGCAAAACTAAAACCCATTCAAAGAATGACTGACTAACCATGGAAAAATATCAAGACAAATTGTCTAAAACAGTAAGAAATAGACGGGCATGAAAGAAAAAAGAAAAACAATTGCATCTGGCATGGAAGCTGTACATTTGAAAACAGACAACCATACATTTTGTAAAAAATTATTTGGACTATTGAGTCATTTGAAAGTTGATGGGATAATGAATACTAAGTTGGACTAACTTCAGAACCCTATGAAACACAATCATTTAAGACAGAATAATCACTGTTTTACACTCAAGACACGTGATGTTCAGTCAAATACTGAATATGCTTTAAACTTCATTGAAACAACCTTTTGATGTCATAAGTATTAATAAATACATACATTTAGAAATGACTGCTATCTATTTATTTATTTCCAGTTTGGTGACCGGAGTGGTCGTCCACTGGGCTCAAAGAGCCCGTTTTCAGTGGAGGCCCGGGGAGAAAAGCTCCATAGTACAAAGTGCAAACTACATAATTCAGAATACATAGTACAAAATAAAAGCTACATAATTCAAAGTTAACAAAATACAATACACAGTTGCAAAAAGGGTGCAGTAAACAACTTGAAGAGTTAAATAGCAAACTAAGAACAGTTGAACTGCAACATATACACAATATATAATACATATTTACATGTTTGTAGGTTCAGAACAGTAGCAGAGAGTAGAATTTGTGCATAGGTTAGAAATGTCAGATAGCGATCTGAAAGTAATTATCATGGGATAGATCCCTGGTAAGTAAGGAAAAAAATGGGGCTTTGAATGTGATAAAAGTGATCATGAGTTAAGGAGGTTAGGTAGGTAGCGCCTGGCAGGCGTCTCCCATCTTCCTTAAATGTCTCATAGCTTTCATGATACATAACATACCTTTTCTTAAAAAGCCTTATTATGCATCTATCATGAGGTAAATGATCCTGCTTAATTATATTTAATTATGTTCTTTTCTGTGGTATTGATTGCTGAATTAATATGGAGTTTACAGATGCAGTGCTTTTGCCAATACAAATCAGAGTTAATCCGGGAAATGAACCACCTTATGCCTTGGCAAGAAATGAGATAACTAAAATGTAATCCACAAAATGAAGCAGCTTTTCAGGCAAAGCAATAAAGCCCTGAGCAGGGCAAGCTTAGAAAACTGTGAAAATTGTGAAAAAAACCCCTGTGCTGTGTTTCTGTCGAATAAAGTGAACTGAAGTGTGCTGAGCCGTCCATGGATTTTTTCACAATTTTCTAAGCTTGCCCTGCTCAGGGCTTTACTGTTTTGCCTGAAAAGCTGCTTCATGCTGTGGATTACAAGTTTATTTTGAAGCTGCTGTGAATTTTGTTTTGTTTTTTCTTGATAACTAAAATGTAGTTTTGCCAGGACTATAGTGAAATTTCAGATGAGAAGCAATAAAACGTTGATTTTTTTCTTTCTCTGAAAAAAATGTTTTTCTGCAAACTAAAATATGTTTTGTTAAAAAGAAAAGAGAGAGAGAGAGAGAAATCTTAGCGTATGTCTTGTACCATCAACAAACTAAAATAACTGTATTTTTCATTCGAGAAATCAAATGGGTAGGCCTGGACTTTATAAAATAATGGTCTCCAAAAACGCAGAATGTTACAGTGATTGCTATACAGCTTTCAACAGAACATTCTATGCTACATCGTTCGACCATGCATCATCTGGAGATGGCTGTTAAACTCAGGCTTAGCGACTACACAATCATTCAAACAGCAGCATGACATACAATAGGTTTGTAAAGTTAGGCCGTACAGCATATTGCCATCTAGTCAGCATTAGCCAAACAAGGTCGAGGATATTCCTTTGTTTCAGTCAAGGTTCTACAAAGCATATAGCATTCTCCTGTTCATCTTAATCACACGTGATCATATACACATTTACGAACAGAGCATACTCTACATACTGTATACTGTGCCTGTTCAATTAATTCTTTTTCTGAACCAGTTATTATTATTATTGTTTATTGTCTCTTGTCATTTGTATATTATATCTACCCATTAGTGAGGTCCTGCTTTTCACTGACCTTCAGAACAATGCACTTTATCTAGCATCAAATCTACACTACCATTCACCTACCTCTTTGTTCCTTCTGGGCCCTCAGTACATCCTGAATCCAGATATCATTATATTCTCATCCCTGCATGTTACTACCTGTCTGTACTTGTTACTACTTCAGTATCCACCTCTTTCCTTACTAGTTAAGCATGCAAATTATTTTATTAATTGGCTTCTGTCAGTTAAAAGCATCACCCTATGTTCATCCCATCTTCCTTTATTCCTTTTATTTACTTAAACATCCACTGACCTCTCATATCTGATATTACTAATACAATTTCAGGATAATGATAGCCTTACTTTTTATAGTTCTGTACTCTAAAAACATTCTACCTGCAGCATATTTCTTTCTTCATCTTGTTCTTCTCACAACTTGTTGGTGTTAGCATATATTTCATTGATTGTTTTAATATTTATAATGACACAACTGCCTCTTTTAAGGCCCTGCCAGTTTACTTAAACAGTGAGGCCAAACATCACTAGACAAAAGCTGCATCAGTTATATAATACAGATTAAACATTTAATTGTTTACTGACACCTTTCAGAAATGTCACTCTTAGAATTTCTTACTCCTTTATTGACCTTTTACATTCAGCTTCATCATAAGACTACAAAGACACTCCAAGTCAATAATACTGATAATGTTTCCTTTCCTTGGTTTTATTTTATTTGACAAATAAGTCTCCTGGGCCCAATATTTCCTTTCCCTGGCTTTGCCTGTGAAGTCACTGATGACCACTTACACTGAGAGCAGGTCCTTTGGAATCTGACCCCAGTGTAAACTTGTTTATAGACAGGCCTTACACCAAATTAAAGACAACTACATTGACAGCAGATCATTTGGAATCAGGGCAGACTATATGTATGTATGTATGTATATATATGTATATATATATATATATATATATATATATATATATATATATATAGAGAGAGAGAGAGGGGGAAACATTGCATATATTACAAGGCAAGTGAGTCTATAGATCATTTGCATTTTGCCACTGTGCCCACCCACAGGTTTTACTCCTCCATGTTTAGGAGAGCAATACAGGTTTGTACAGGGATGAGTTTGTGAATACCTATCCAGTCATCAAGGCTGGATTTAAAGGATGCAAGAGTGTGAATTTGTTTGACATGTAGTAGTAATTTATTACAAAGATGGGGTAAACAATCTGTAATAAATCTGAATCTCCAATACGTTTTGTTTACACGTTGATGGGAATTTAAGTATTTAGTATTTGTGGAATTGCTGGAGGTGCAAGTGATGAAGAAGCGTTGGGTCCGTAATGGCATGGAAAGTGAGAAAGAAGCGTTGGGTCCGTAATGGCATGGAAAGTGAGAAAGAAGAGTTGGGTCCGTAATGGCATGGAAAGTGAGAAAGAAACGTTGGGTCCGTAATGGCATGGACAGTGAGATATAGACCGCTATGAAAGAGTCTGTAAGAGAATAATATAGGGACAGAACTTTAAGTCTCTGCTACAAGTAGAGTGCCTTTACACTAGTAATCTCTTTTTTGTTAGGGAAACTCTGTAGTCTTTCATGTTACCTAATGTATTTGGGTGAATCCATGCCAAAGGGGGCACTCTACTCTGTACCCAGGCTAATCATAGTTATATAGAGAGGGATGATAACCTTTGATTTAGATGGCCTTTGCCCTAGGGTACCAAGACCCTGAATGTCTTGTTAGCTTGGATTAGGGTACTGGCTATACTGCATGCTGAGGTATAACTCTGTTCTCCAAAAGTGACAAAAACTGCACTTCATTACATTTAATTTTAAGCATTTTTATTTTACCAATGGTCAGTATGGGTTAGCTATTTTTGCAATTAATTGATATCAGAAGGCTGTTTGACAATAACACCCAAATTACACTCACTGACAGACTTAGTTAGCCATGGGTCTGGGTGTATGGATTTGAGAACAGAGAAGTATAAGGATCCTAGCACTGAACCTTGAGGTACATCACTAATTACTATTTTTTCCTTTATGAGGTTCCTGCCACCTGAGCAACTGGGGTTTGTCCTTTAGCCATTTTGCTTTCCATCTTACAATGTTAAGGGTTGATGTTTAGGACTATTACTTCATTTACAATACTAGCATCAGGGAATGGAGTTAAATGCCTTGGCCAGACCCAGACAGATTATGTTGACAGAATGACCACTATCTTAGTGACCTTTTCAAATGGGTTTATCAAACTCCGTAGACATACTCTACCTTTGATAAAACCAAACTGTTGGGCATTAAGCTGGATTAAATGTCTGCTATCACAGCTTATTAAATTAAATATGATATGTGCCATAGCTTTGCAAATTGCAATAGTCAGGCTAATAGGTCTGTAGTTCCTGAGGTCTGCAGTAGGCCCACTCTTCTGGAGGGGCATCACAACAGCAGTTCTCCATGCTTACATGATGTACCCCCCAGGCTTAGCTTAGGGTAAACAAGTTTAGGATGTGCTTCATCAGGCATGTTTGATGTTATTTATTAGGCATCCAGGTAAATTAAATGGACCCAAGGAAATAATATGTTTTTGTTTTATTGAGCATAGTTAGGATGAGTTCCTTTATAATGTTGGATAGGCGTGTGTGTGACAGATTCAAGAATTTACAGAGTTCTGATGATTGGTTTTACAGTAAAGTTAGCACTATTGGTCATGCCTTTTGGGTTAGAGTGGGTGTTGCCAATTTTGATCAAGTCAGTACATTGTTATGTTACTTCTTAACTGTAATATGCAACTAAAGTAAGGTATATAGTTATTGTTTAGTAGAGATGCTAGGTTTAGTTTGCGTTGGGCTTTAGTATTCCTGTTGGTAAGTTTTAGTTCTTTGCAAATCTTTTTAACACAGTTTTTGATATGTTATGATCTGGATTTGTTGTAGAACTTTAGATGAGTTTTGTTCTTGCTAGAGAGTGCATTCATGCTGGGGTACCACCAGTATGGTTTCTTAAATTCTTACATTATATTTGCATCAAGCAGGAATAGCCAAATTTAAACACTTAGTAATATGGAAATAAAACTCTGCTTGCATAAGCAGCATCTGGGGCTACATTAGGACTGGTGATATTACAAGTATATTTCAAGAGTTCATCTTAGAGTTTGAGCATGTTTGTATGCTTGAAATCCATGAATTCAGATGACATGATTTTGTGAGTATTTGACAGTTTCAAGGAAAAAAATGCCAAGTCTATAGTCGGATTTAACTAACCTATGTTGGTTAGGATCAGATGTCCTTCAGTTGGCTGGTTTATTTCTTATTCTAGGCAATTTCCAATGGCTAGATCAAGGAATCTTTGGACATACCTGACTTTAGTACAGCTGTTGGTGCACAAATTCTTGAAAGAGTTGCAGGTTGAGCTTGTCCATCATAAAGTCTTTTTTTCATTATGGATTGGTCAGGGAATACATTAAGCATTTTTTCTTGGCCCTCTTTGGACATGGAGGGTACTCTATAACAGGGTATGAACTCAAAATGTACTTTGTTCAAGGTAAGTTGGTGCTTGGTGACTTCACTTTGTAGGGATCTGGGAATCGGCCTAGAGGTGGTGTGGTGTCTGATATACATGGAAACACCATCACAGGCCTGAATGGAGGGAGTCCCATCTCTACAATGAAACCAAGTTTCAGTTACACCATATATATGAACGTAATCAAGTTCAGGAGAGCCTCAAGATCTGACAATTCATTTTTAAGATGTCTGGCACTGATGAGTACTATCACAATGTAGATCTATTTGGAATTCAAATTATTTGCAATCTGTGTGGTATGCTGGGATGCCCAGCAGTTGGATTCTGCCTAAAAAAGGCATATAGAGAGCAACAAAGGCCTGAACAAGTACACAAAGGGCATAGAAAGAAAGATGCAGGCTAGAAAGAAAGATGCAAGCTATCCTTTCCATAGCAAGTTGGACAATCATCTAATCCCAAGGTGATACATAATGGACTATCCTAGACTGTCACCAACTACTTATCCAATTATTGATACTAACTGTCTTTTCTTTGTATTTAGGCAGTATTTTTGGTGAATGTAGGATTCCACTCAGGACTCGGATCTTGCCTGCATTTAACGCATGCATAATGAGACTGAACATGTCACTCTGCATGTCTCAAGTTATTCACAGCTAAATGAGCTATCAGAAGGCTGTATTTTTTTGCCTGATGAGAGGGGCTGTAGAGCCCCTATTATATTAAAGATCCTAGGTCCAGAGTGACAATTAATTATAACCCTATTGTTGTCCTGCTTCATAACTATGGAGTCAGTGTTTCTGACAATAGAATCACCATTTCTATTTGTAGTCACATAATTAAGGGTAGTAGATGGTACATTTACTGCAGCTCTTTACTATTTGTGAGGAGGGTGAAGTAGTGTTTACAGTTTTCTGCTTTGGTTTTATCTTTTTAGTTATAGGAGGCTTGGAAAGAAACATTTTAACTATCTCAGTATATGTTAGTTTGCTATGTTCATGTCTACTGTGGGTAGCAGTATGTGGTGCATACAAAGTTTCTTGGTAACCTCCAAGTCGTAATGATACCTATGAGTCTCATAAACGGAATTAGTTGTGTCAAGTTGTAGTTTGTTGTTTGCGAGAATTTGGCAGGTCCCACACTGCTTAAAATACCAAGTACTATGAAACTGGCAACAGATACATACAACAAACAGATGTGAAATATGGACATCCTAAAGTGTTAATTACTGCACGCGGGCATAAAATGTGTTGTTAAAATGATGAAAAAGTATGATATGTATGTTACCATGCAATGTAGTTTTTCATAAAATCATATTAATTTTTATACATATACATATATATATATATATATATATATATATATATATATATATATATATATATATATGAGTCCCCTTTACATGGTCGACATTCCAAAATGTCGAAGACCATATGGCCGAGACCATAAGATCGACATTTGAAATACCGAAACGGCATTTCTATACAGTGCAGAATGGAAAGATTTCCATCTTCTGCACTGTAGTGTGAACTTGGAGTTGGTATATTTAAGTTACGGGGGATGTGGGTGGCAAAGCCACCCATGTGTGCAGGGAGGCTTGGCCCCCTGCTAGCGGTGTTAAGGTGTTTGTTTTTTTTTTTGTTTGTTTTTTACATGTTCGACATTTTAAATATCTATCATATGGTCTCGACCATGCAAAGTAGACCCATATATATATATATATATATATATATATATATATATATATATATATATATATATATATATATATATATATATATATATATATATATATACATATATGGGTCTACTTTAGAACACCGACACGCCAGTTCGCCGACACACAAACCACCGACACCAGATAACCGACAACACACAAAACCGACAACGCAAAACACCGAACACCATTACACCGACACACTAAATGTAAACAACACATTACACTACATCGCATAGCCACTAGCCCTAACCCAAACCCTAACCCTAAGGTCCGACACTATCGCACACTCACCCTACCTGCACCCTAACCCTAACTCACTTAACCCACCCCTAACCCTAAGGTCCAACACTATCGCACACTCACCCTACCTGCACCCTAACCCTAACTCACTTAACCCACCCCTAACCCTAAGGTCCGACACTATCGCACACTCACCCTACCTGCACCCTAACCCTAACTCACTTAACCCACCCTAAACTAAACTCCGTCATGATCACACACTTACCTTTCCCGAACCCTACCTCCCTACCTCTGACACTACCACACACTCACCTATCCCACACCCTAACCCAAAATCCCACAACAACGCACACTTACCTTACCGATCCTAACTCCGTCACAATCGCACACTTACCGAGATGCGCTCACACGTTACCCTAGTTGCTGTATCCGCTGTCATCACATCACCTTTCCGGTAAACTTACCTGTCGGTCATTTCGTCTACCTCTTCCGCGTTTCGGTCAACTCGATTTCGGCACATCACCCTGTCGGTAAACTTACCTGTCGGCCATTTCGTCTCCCTCTTCCGCGTGTCGGTCAACTGCGTTTTCGGTAATTTAAAGTAGACCCATATATATATATATATATATATATATATATATATATATATATATATATATATATATATATATATATTACAGGGAAAAACTGATGCTTCATTCCACAGTTTTATATCACTCCAGGGAATAAATAGTTACTAGCATTACCCAATTTATACTGCTTTGAATATTCATCATGAAATTTTGTTTCATTTTTAGTGATCTGGCATGATGCAAGAAGAATCATGCAGTAATGTCTCTTAATTTTTAAATATCAATTTGTGGCAATTTACAGTACAAGTAAATATACTTTGTTTCCTGAAAGAAGGTCACTAGAAAACTACTTTTTAAGCTTCAGTGCATGACTGGACTTGCTTCTTTTATTCCTGTCATATGTTTGAATACCCAGAAGTGGATGATAAATTTGCAAAGAACACTAAAAATAGAAGTAATTCAAAATACCCAAATACATTTTCTTGTGGGAAACTTTAAACTGCAGGCAGAAGCTAGACACAAAGCATTATTTAAATGTGGTTATTTTAAACCACATATACTTGAATTATGCAGGTGACTATTCATGTCAAGGCTATTAGTATTTAATTTTATTCTGTGGAATACAAGACTAATTTGGGACTCTAAATTAATAAATGCATTAAAGAAAGCCAACTGTATTATTATAAAGTTCATTACAAGGAACGTCTTGATTTTGTAAAAGATTAATCCAGCAATTCTCTGGAAGAGACACTTGGCATCTGCTGAGGTATATAAAGTAAAATTTACCTTCTGAAACCAGTGGCATCCTTACAAACTTAACATAGATTTAAATTACCTAACAAATCTGTTAATTAAAACACTAAAGTTTCCTTACTAATATCAAAACTAAACCATTATGCAAAAGGCATTGTAGGAAAGTGTTTTTCATAAACAGTACACTATAGTACATCATGTGTAGTGTATCCACATAGACTAAAGTGACAAAATACATGGCAGAAGAACTTTCTATAGCAGCACATTTAATCTTCTTGAGTAAAGTCTGAAGACTGGTTTTATGGGCACAAGAATGCTTCTATTAGTATGAAGCAGGGCAACCACTTTTACACAACTGCTTGCTCTTTCAGAATTTATATATAGGATCCTACAGGTATCACATTAGTACCAAACAGACAGGCTTATTTCACAAAGTAGCAGTAATTACCAGTACAATATCTGTTAATGTAGCAAATATTTCTCTACTTTTTATTGTGATTCCATTTGTAATGTGATTAGAAGCCATACATATTTGCCTAATGTAACAGTCATGGCTGGCCTTAGGGATAGTCAAACTAGATGACTGATAAGGGGGGAACCTTTATTTATATTATTTATTTTAAGGGAAAATGCTGCTACCACAACACCACCCTGTTTCAAAACCATTATATTTGCAGTTCTCCACAAGGGACATAATTTTCTGCTTAGCCCTACTCAACAGCAAAAGACAACTAGTCAGGACAGCCTTTGGGGCTGTATTGTTGTGTACAGCATAAATCTGTGGAAGAAAGTGGATTGGTTTGCCATAGTGGAAATATCAATGCAAGCCTGTGGTGGCAGTGCTGTAGGCAGGGTTCAGCTTAATCTGATGGTCTTAATTGTAGGTGGTACCCTTTTAATCCTTGAATGCAACCAGATATGAGATATGTGGCTTTGCAAAACTAATGTGTATTTTTGTGAAACATGTTCAAATACCTTCCTGTGAGTGGCTACTTAGTGAGTAAACCAGGTTTAAATTAAATTACTCAGGACATTATTTTAATACAGTTTGAGAGCTGAGCAGTACACAGCCAAAAAGTGGCAACATCTAAAGTTGCGGGGGGCTGAAAATGACTGGGCTTGATGTTCTTTGCTAGAGTTTAATGTTTATGGCTTTGCAGAACAAATGTGTGTTTATGTAGATCAAGATGGAATATTTTACTTTGGCTTCTGTTTGCGTGAAAGTTAAAATTCATAATGTTGTCAGTTTTTAACACAATCATTCATTTAAGGTATATACAGTCAGAAAAAAATGTGGCTATAACTGCTTGCTGGAGGGACATCTTTGAATGAAAGAGACTGGCCCTTGTAACATTTGTTCAGTCTAAACAGTCATTAATCTCGCTTTGTAGGATGAGGAGTGTACATTTGTCTGAAGTAAGATGCAATACTATGTGGTTACTGTGTGTTTGAAACAAAGTTGAAATGCACAACTGTGGTGATTGATTATTATTAAGTCAGACATCTGAGGTGTACGCAGTCAACAATGTGGCTATAGATGCTGGATAAACAGGCTATCTGTTGTTAAAAGTGACACTGTTGTCATGATAATGTTAAACAGTCGATAAATTGGCATTACAGAACTAGTGTTCATTTGTGTACAGCAAGTTGTAATACTTTACTGTGGTGATTGTTTTTATCACAATCAGACATATGATGTGTATATAGTAAAAATGTGATTATAATTAATTGGTACAGAAAGCATCTGTGGATAAAAGTTTGCAAAATCTCAGGGGAACAAAGGCAGGCACAATGGTTTACATCTTCAGCAAATGATCTCAGTAATATGAGTGGATACCATCTACTTGTTCTGAAATAAATCTGAAATCTTATAATAAGTAGCAATATATCACACAGGTTGAACAAGTTGACCATACAAACTTTAATGCAACTGTAACCTGCTGCAGAGATCCCAGTGAAATACTTGGAGGTTTTATGTCCATAATATATTATATTCAGAGTATTAGTGATTGTTACTGGTAAACATTATACACATAAATGCTACAAATATTTATGTAAATGAAATGCTAAATCATGAACCGCACTGATGATGTACTTGATCTTTATATAAGGTTACAAGTTAAATAATAAAGAAACTATTTAAGTTTTCTGAAGCAACTATTTAAGTGTTCTGAACCCATTGCATACTAAACTGTTTAAAATTTCTGATAGCATTAGATAGTAAAAAAGGTCTGAGATCTTTGTAACCTATTATTTGTATTCTGACTGCATTCAGAGCCATCCAAGCTATGACATTGTTTCTGATTAACTGCATTTGTAATTATATATACAGTGATCACTGCTGTTTTGAGCATTTTCAAAGCATTTATTTAATTTTGTGGCAAAACATACTCATTTATGTGTTTGTTGGATTTTCTACTGTGTTTGTCAGCAAATCTCTTTGAGAAGAGTGAATTAGCCAGGGACATAGTTCTTTGTCGTGTAATTTGTACTTGAGAGCTGATTTTCATAGGATCACAGGATATTACTAAGATACTGACCCAGAAGTCATTTTAAGCCTAGCCATTTCATCCCAATGTAATACAATAAAAATGCTAGGCAATACCCAATATTGTATTTAGTAATGACGCCCATGTCCAGAAGGGTTGTGGACACTATCCCTGGTAAGAATTTATGGTGCCCCATCCACTCATCCAGGTTCTTCTTGACCAGTGTCATAGAGATGCTCTGTTTAACATGAATTGGTAGCCTGTTCAAAAGATGCAGCAGTCACTGGTAGATAAATCTATCCCTCCAGTATGTCCTATTTAAGTCGCAGACCATATCTAAATCCCTGGAATGGGTAGCCCTAGTCTCATTTGATTTACTGATTTGCAGCAAGTTTATTAAATTTGGGTCTTGAATTGCTCTGTACGCCAGGCATAAGTCTCCCCTAAGAAGTTATTCTCCCCTAAGAAGTCTATAGGGACTTTAGTCAGTCTGTGTAGGGCATATACTGGAGCCCCTTGATCTTCTTTGCTAGAAAGCTTTGAGGTCTCTCCAGTTGCTGCAGGTTCTTGTATGCTACATGTGGAATGGAGCATTATACTCAATTATGGGCCAAATTAGTGCCACGTATAGAGGGGTTATAACCTCTTTTTCTCTCAAGGCAATGCCTTTACTAATTGAGTGTGCTACATAAAAATCTTTCTTACTACAGTAGACATATGGTGGTCATAGTTAAGGATGCAGCCAATGTGTGATCCCAGGACCCTTTACCACTTCATGGGTACTTAGGTTATTGCTGTTGATTTGATAGTGTAAAGGGACATTGTTTTTGTTGAAGGGAATGATGATGCATTTCTTTGCATTCAGTTTGAGACTGCAACTAATACACCAGTCACTGCTCTGCATGAGGCCCTCCTGGAGTATACTGACATCATTTGGGAATTCAATGATTGCACCTAGTTTGCAGTTGTTTGCACACTTGGTCAGCCACAACACCTTAGTTTTGACCTGAACTTCTGAGAAGTATATACCAAACAGTAGGGGGCCCCAACACTAATCTCTGTGGCACTCTGTTGGTAATAGGTCTGCTGGTTGATATATAATCACCCACTTTGATAGTGTGTGTTCAGTTTGTGAGCCAGTTGGCAACTCATCGTACAACAAAGGGGTTTACATTCAATATGCTAAGTTTATCAGTAATGCCTGAATGTGGGATTGAGTCAAAGCCTTTTCCAAGTTGAGGTATGCTGTGTGCATGGATTTGCTCTTGTCAATTGCCCTGGGCACATTTTCAAAGAAGTCCACCAGATTTAAAAGGCAGGATCTGCCTTTGATGAAGCTGAGTTGAGTAGGATCCAGGCTTTGGAGTTTGCTTATGTCTTTATTTATGAGGTCCATAATGATACGTTCCATGGTCTTACAGATAAGGCTGGTCAGGCTTATGGGTCTGTAATTCCCTGTGTCTGTTGCTAGGCCACCTTTGTGAAGGGGAATAACTGTTCTTGTTTTCTATTCTGCAGGAACAAAGCCTATGGTTGCTGTGCTTTTACATTGAGAGATTCCAGGGTCAGACATCTTGTGACAGAAGGTATTTACCTGGGCTCTCTGAGTTGGAGAGCACTGGAAGAAGCTCAAAGTGGAGTTATTGGTTAGAGGGTATAGGAGTCAGTTTACAAGCTTTTTTCTCTACTGTAAATCAGGCTGGTTGCAAGGCTTTTTGTTCACTTACAGAGAACTCTGGCAACACCTATCCAGTGCTTCAAGTGCATTCAGAGCCATCCACGATAAGATATGATTATTTGTAATAACAAGGTGAAGCGTTATAAAACATAACTGATAACTATTATGAAATAATGCTACACGGAGGTGCAACAAAAGATATAATATCAAAAGTTATTCAGTTCTTTCATCCATACAAGGAAACTTCATCAGAATAAACACCAGTTGTAAAAACATCAATATATACTTGTAGGAAATAAACCCTATTGGATGATTTTAAATCAACTGCATAATTACATGCAAAATCAAAATATTTTAAACCAATTAAAAATCAATTAAAATAAATTGTTAAGGGAAGAAATAACTTACACTAAGAACAACATTAAAAAAACAGAAAAAAATATTAATTTTATATATAATACATTAAATGCATGTAACACTAATGTACAACCGTGTATAAATAATAAACAATAAAAACATGTTAATTCCATTGAAAACCTACAATTCACTACAGGATTTTAGCTTTCATATGCAGGACAGGCAGAATGGAAGTACATTCATTCAATCCTGGTAGAAAGATGGCACAAAGCCTGAACTGCTAAATTAATTCATAGATTCCCAACTGTACCTTCCAATCACCTCCCCATGAATTTCTGTTCACCTGTTCCAAAATTCTAAAGTGGAATTTGCAAAAAGAACAACATATAAATTAATATTATTTATATTTTTGAGATCTATATTTTAAATATGTTCATATATTCATACTTTAAAATGTCATTTTGTTTTCCCCATGTAAAAGGCAGGACAGTCAGAGCATAAAGCAATATATACCACCCCTTATGTTGTACAATTTCCTTTCAGCAAAATAATATTGGATTTTAGAATATCATCTAAAAATATATCATCTTCACATAAAATACATGATAAAATATATGAACACTGCTTACAACACTCACATGGAGTGGCATCCGCCTATTTAAGGCACATGTCCAAAGTTAAGCTAACCTTCCTTTCAAACAGTTTTTTGAATTTAGAAGTGGTCTTCCAAACCTAACAACTCAAACAGCCCATGATTAACTTTAAAAATGTTCCAATTCTTTTTAACTATTTTCTTAAATTAATTTGAGAAATAGTTATATTGAACTATTAGTGCTTTTTGATATTTTCCCACCCCCATCTTGTGATGCATTCCCTTCTAAAACTGAACCCAAATGGTGTTTTTACTTAGTCACTTATTGTAAAAAAAAAATATCTTTAATGATGGGGGTAATTAAACTCTCAGGATATCCTCTAGGTAAAAACATGTCTTTTGTCCTATCCAATTCACCCCATACATCCTCATATTGTGAAGTCATTCTTGCAACTCTACATTGTCCTTTAACTAAACTTTTCTTCTGTGAAAATGGATGGCAACTAGAAAAGTATAAGTATGTGCTGCAAAAGGTAGATTTTCTATAAATATTAGGTTTAAATCCCAATGTTGGATGGGTTATGAGTGTGGTGAATTTCAAAATGGTAGAAGAGTTGTTCAAGTGTTCTACAAAAGAATGACTCTCTTCTATGGTTCAATCCTATACAATAACAATATCATCCAAGAATCTAAGATACAAGTTCATATTCCTGGAGAAAAAACAGTTCAGCACAAATTGCTGCTCCCGAGCTAACAAACCAGATTCGTAAAAATTGGGGTGCATGCTGCCTCCATTGCCACTCCTCCAGTCTGCTGAAAATATTCACCTTGAAAGAAAATGTAATTGTACACTAAGACTAAGGTGGTCAGTTGTACAAGAATGTTGATTTTTTTGTTGGACAAAAATGGGAACTGAATTAAAATTTGTCTAAAACGTTTTAAGCCTTCAATTAATTGAATAACTGTAAACAAATCAATTACACCAATGGCCAAAAATAATACATTTTTGTTCCATATGTTGTTTTTCCAGATAACCCAAAAAATCCCATGATCCCATTAATAATTTTTGGCGGGAAATTAGGCTATTAATTGAGTGATTATTGAATAATTGGTGATGTATAAAATGAATGAGATGTGAAGACAGTTTGTATTCTGAAGAAGTTCGGAAGGACGAAACCTGGGTCAATAAAGCAGTGTTCGCATTGGAGTTTGTATTGTGGCTTTTTCGAGTTGGTTAGTACTTACAAATTTGGGTTCTGAGTCTGCTTCATCTCCTTATTGGCACTGGCTCACCTTGCTTTCTACATCAAGTTGTACAAGAATGTTGATTTTTTTGTTGGACAAAAATGGGAACTGAATTAAAATTTGTCTAAAACGTTTTAAGCCTTCAATTAATTGAATAACTGTAAACAAATCAATTACACCAATGGCCAAAAATAATACATTTTTGTTCCATATGTTGTTTTTCCAGACAACCCAAAAAATCCCATGAATTCCTGAGTAGGTGGGGTATTGTCTCATAAAGTGGCTTATACCACCTCTCAATCACAACCGCCATGGGATATGTCTTTGAACCTTGGGCTGAAACAACAGGTCTAAAAGGGGGATTAGTGATGTTTTTTATGTATCTTTGGAAACCCAAAGATGGTAGGAATAACAGGCTGGGAATTTTGTAAAATAATATATGTCTCTAAATAAATTTGTTTAACGTTGCAAAAACACCACGTTTTCGTCCTAGTATGTCCAGGACTTCATCAGAAATAAAAAATACATTGTATTCCCTCCTTATATACCTCCTTCCTAATTACCTCGTAATGGTAATTGGTCCCAATTAAATAAAATTATAAAAGTTTAATTATGTATAATTAAAACACTCATACTAAAATTTCTATAACATTGGTTCAATAAATCCACCCCTCCACCCCCAACTTATAAATTATGAGACTCAAGTAGAGATGGAGTTGAGACAAAATTTAAATAACCAAACTAGATTCTACAATTTGGCCAAAGAAGAACATGCATTGTTGGATTCATTGAGAAAGAATGGTCATGTGAGGGTTATGAATCCTGACGGGGGGGGGGGGTATGGATAGCATAATGTACTCGGCTAAAATGTTGGAAATGTTGAATAATCCTAAAAGGTACACCAGAGTTTCTCGTAATGAAATCAATGTGGCCCATCGGAAAATAGATTTTATGTTACAGGAAATGGCTAATGACCAACAGATAAGCCAGAAGACTCTATCATTTCTAAATATTGACAAACCCAAAGTCCCTTCTATTTTTGGAATACCGAAGGTCCATAAGGATGCCCTTGATCCACCATTGAGACCTATAGTAGCTGCTTCAGGTTCCAAAACTTATCCAATAGCTAAGTACGTAGATTTAAGACTAAAGGGAGTATGGCTAAATAAGATGGGCATCCTTAAGGACTCTTGGGACTTTTTGAGGAGCATTGACTAGGGGTTTAATCATGAAAATCTTATTTTTGTCACTTTAGGCACACAGGAACTGTTCAATGTTATACCTTACCAAACGGGTTTGGATTGGTTCGAAGAAGCACTGAGAACAAAAGGTAGCTTAGACAATGATACCATTATTCTGATGACAGAATTGATGGAAATGGTACTTAAACACAATTTTCTCTACTTTGAGGCTGAATTTTTTAAACAGACAAGTGGAGTAGCCATGGGGCCAGTTGTGCCCCCATGTATGCCAACTTGGTTTTGTCCACCTGGGAAGAGAAATTTGTGTTTCACTCTGACTACTCTCAATACTGGAGTTATTATAGACGCTACCTGGATGACATAATCATTTTTTGGAATGGGCCAGAACAAAAGTTAAATGAGTTTATAATTTATTTGAATGACACAACGTCCTTTCTCATATTCATCCATAATATTACTCATGACCAGCTACAGTATTTGGACATGCTTATTGAAAAAGTACTAGGAGAGAAGACATTTAAGTCTAGTGTGTTTAGGAAAAAGACATTCTCCAACTCCTATTTATTTTTCACCAGTGGACACCCCTTCAGTCAAAAGAAGGAGATTGTGAAAGGTCAGTTTATTAGGAATTGCAGAATGACCTCTAACGATCAAGACTATGGTATTTACAGTAGTAAATTAAGGGCTATGTTCATGGAAAGAAAGTATCCAATAGAGTTGATAAAGCAAGTGGAAGGTGAAATTTTGAAGGAAAGAAAAGGAGGGTCGGTCCAATTTTGGGTAAGCCAGAGCTGAACATCCATCGAGAAGCAAACAATGATACTGACCAAATTGGACGGAATGGTAACTTTATACTGAATTTTAGTAGTAACGCCTGTTGCATTAAAGACATAATTTCACAAAACTGGGAGAGATTTGTGAGATATTCAGATCTGGACCCACTATATAAAACCCCACATAGGTTCACCTATAGAAAGGGTAGAAATATAAAAGAAATGTTGGAAAACTACAAGGTGAATAATTCTAGATCTAAGAAGGGTACATACAAATGTGGTTCTTGAGCACAATGCACATACATTCTACAGGGGGATTCTGTGGATTTGATAGGCAGAAAAACAAAATTGGTAACCAATTTTTACTGTAATTGTGACACTTTTGGAATTATATATGTTGCTATATGCAAGACCTGTGTCTCTTTCTATATTGGAAAGACCAACAGGAAACTCAAGTGACGTATATATGAACATATGAATTATATTAAAAAATTTGATATAAACAATCCCTTGTATAAGCATAACAAAGAATGCACAGAAGCTGTTTTTGGGTTCTTTGTAATAGAAAAGGTTGAAGCAGACCCACGGGGGGACCATGGGAGACTACCACTGAGGTTAAAGAACTCATCTGGCAGTTAAGATTAAAAGCGAACAAGTCCCCAGGACTTAACGAACATGTTTCACTGGTACCAGTTCACAAATTAAGATCTGTCCAGCTCTAATAAAGAATAGGCTAAGGGTATGTCTCACAGAACCAATTTTTTATACAATTAATTTTATATATATCAAAAATAAACACAACATTGAGCTACATGAAATGTTTTACCTTGTTAGGTTATTTTTTAGGACACCCCTATTTCATTATGTATACATACGCATTATTATGTTTTTATTCAACATGGTGGGGGTGATATTTTGTTTTACCTTCATGCATAAGTATTTGTTTATTGTGGATATATATGCAACTGTTCTGAAATATTTATTATACGACCATATATATTTTTATACTAATGTTGAGTGATGTATTGATCAGAATGGATTAGCATTGTATTTATTGAACCAATGTTATAGAAATTTTAGTATGAGTGTTTTAATTATACATCACTAAACTTTTTATAATTTTATTTAATTGGGACCAATTACCATTACGAGGTAATTAGGAAGGAGGTATATAAGGAGGGAATACAATGTACTTTTTATTTCTGATGAAGTCCTGGACATACTAGGATGAAAACATGGTGTTTTTTAAACGTTAAATAAAACAGACCTTTTTGCTCCTTTCTACGCTGTGTTGGTGGCTTCGTTTTGCTGGTTCCTAGGTGCTTTATTTTGGATGTTTATTGGTTGTGTTTAAAGCAGTATTCTCTTTTATTTCTCTAAATAACTTTGTTGGTTCAAGAGATATTCTTCTAGCTATTAGTCTAATCTATGGTGGACAATATTAATTTGATTCCTGGATACTGAAGTACATGTTTCTGTGTTAGGTAAAATATACAACATTTTGTTACAATAGTCAGATGCGTACAGTTCAGTCATTCTGTAAGTTGTCAAAAAGTACTTTTTCTTTTTTTAGTGAGATTAGTTAAACCTTGCTTACAGCTATGATGTGCATTGTAAATGTCTTCCATGATCACTTTTTAAAAATATGAATGGTAAGGTGTAATGGAGGGTTAAACATGCAACGTTTCTTAAAATACACCTTCATATTATTTTTATTAATCATTTCATTATTCTCTTTGTCATGGAAAAAGACAGGTTGAATTTTCTTGTGAACAATTTTAATTCAAGTAAAAGTCTACAATGTCTGGTTTTCTATAAGGGACAAATACAAAACCTTTTTAAAATAAAGAAAAATGTTCCTTGGTAATTATAATATTGGTAAAATGTATATATTATACCCTCCATAGGTTGTAACTATACCTTCTCTGTCTATGTTTAATATTTCCTCTTCCCTCCTTTAATCTTGGGGAAAAAAGTTTCTAGTTGTGAAGTTGATACATTCTGAAAATGTGGGCCTGGGTCTAATGTAGTTTTGGATTGACTTGTCAATCTTTCGGATCTCCTCAACATCTGAAATTCCTAAGAATCGGTAGTGTGTGCCTCTCATGGAGCTCTAGCTAATGTAGTCTCTAAACCTCCTTCAGCCCCATCAAACATGGTGGGGGCTGAAGGTTTGGAAAAGTACAGTCTTTGTTTCTCATTTCCTTTTAGGGATGAAATTGTTCAATAAACTTTGACATTTATATGCTTTGTTTGACCCCTGTTTAGCGGTATTTCACAGTGGTTATGAATACTTGCTTGACTAACTGCACTTGTACTTAATTTATAAAGTAATCATTACTGGTTGGAGCAGTTTTAAAAGCATTTATTTAATTTTTATGGCAAAAAGTAATTTCCCTGTCTTCCGGCTTTTCTAGTCTGTGTGTCTCTGAATCTCTGCAGAAGGGCGAATTGGCCAAGGACTTAGTTGTTTGGTAATTGTTTGTTGTTTAATCTGTACTTGAGAGCATCTTGTTGCAGAAGGAATTTACCAAGGCTCTCTGAGTTGGGCAGCATTGGAGGAAACTCAAAGTGTATCTGCTTACTGGCTACAGGGTATAAGAGTCAGTTTTCAAGCTTCTTTTCTCTGTGCAGAGCTACCCACTGTGCAGCAGTGGTTAGCAGTGCCCTGTATAGTAGCAAACTCCTAGACAGTCAAAGTTGCGTATAAAGTTAGATCTGAAACCTATTAAACAGTGTGACATTGTGCTGAAATAAGCTTAGAGTAGCTCCTAGGCAATCCCTAAAGTACACACCAAAAGCAACACCAAGCATCTCACATAGCCTACACCCAAGGATCCCCCAAGTGCAAAGCTCAGAAGGCAAGCATACACTTTACCTCATACTCTTGTCATTGGAGACTACATTGTGTGACACACAGATGCCCCACTCACCAGGCTAGACAAGGTGAAGAGAATAGTTGCCTATCTGGAGCCAGGATCCGCAATATCACACATGCATTCAAGTTACTGCACCCAAGGTACCAATATGATTCTATCAGAGTCTATGCTGGTGTAAATGACCTGAGACATACCTCACTGGATGATATGAAGAGATATAATGGATCTTCTCAGAATATGTACCACAGATAGGTATGAGCCTTGCATTGAGCAGCACTCTACCTTCACCAAGGATGATGTCACAGTTGGCTTAGTTTCTGGTTTATTTTAATATGTCAGCATGGGAGAACATGGTCAAAAGACTATGTTGCTTTGCCAAGGCTGGGTTGCACCTGTTTTCCATAGGTGTTTGGATATTGGCTAAACTTATCCACACCATAAGAACCTTTTTTAGGCAATGCCAAAAAGACAAATCAACCAACACAGTGAAAAAGTCTACAAGCCACCTTAAGGTGTTACTGCTGAATGTCCAGAGCCTAAACAAAAAACTCCAACACCTTTCATGCCCTCCTCACTCTGGAGAATGTAGAAATCTGTGTTGTGACCAAGACTTAGTTTAAATCCATAGAAAGTACTCCAAAAGTGCAAGTCTACAGTGCCTTCCACAAAGTTAGACCAACAACAGCACAGATTGGGTCAAAGCTGGAGGTGTCTTGATCCATATTAGCAACTAAGATACCTCCAGTTTGGTTAAATAGGATATTATGGAACTCATCCACGTGCACATCAACACAGAAAATGCCTCTCAACTTATCATGGTTAGTTACAGTCCAACATCTATGCTCCTAGAGTCTCACAACTCTTACCTAAACCTATTAGAGGCACTTGCCATTCAACCAAACAACCTATTCATGGATGATTTTAACTACCTCTCTATAGAATGGGAAATGTTTCAAACTCACAGACAAAATGCTTCCTGGACTTTATTAACACAAACACTCTGGAGCAGATAGTGCATGCTCTAACCAGAGGATCAACCTTACTGTATCTGCTACTCACCAACATGGGAGAGCACTGCACCCCCCATCTCCACCCCCCACACACACTGTCATGTCCTTACTAGTGAGGTTGGATCACAAAGCTGTCTCACTTGAAGTCAAACTCAACCCAGGAAATCCAGTTAAACCAGTAACAGTTAGGAACTATTTGAAGGCAAACTATATCCGTTGTCACCTCACAGCAAGAAGTTCTCTGATTCAGTTCCCAGCTGGAGTGCCTTCTGTGTGGAGTCTGCATGTCCTCCCTGCATTCATGTGGGTTTCCTACAGATGCTCCGGTTTCCTCACAAGTTCAAAGACATGCATCTGGAGCATTTCTCCCCAGGCCTCCACTGAAAATTGGCTACTTTCTTGGTTGGACTTTCCCGATTAACAAATGTTAAATAAATAAAAATAAAATAAAAATTCTAATAAGTGACAATTTGTCAAAATTCAGAGGCTACGCCCAACCCCCAAGACCACAGCTACCTATGCAGAATTATTCAGAGTCACTATGCACTCATGTGAATGACTGCATACAGGCTGCTGTACCTACCAGAAATAAACCCAAAACAAACACTAAAAATAAAGCTCACTAATGGAATCCTCACCTAAATAGGGTATATAATAAAAGAAGAAAACTCATGGCCAGAATCAGGAAAAGCAACTCCCTTAAAGACAACTGCTGTCTTGTACAACTAAACAAGCAATTAAGAGGTCTAATTAAGTCAAACAACATCAACTATGAGGTTGGGACAGCTGTGCAGGCTAAGGACAATCAGAAGGCCTTCTTCAGCTATGTCCAGAACTTCAGAAATAAAGCACAACAGTGTGCCAAACTAGTGATGAATGGTACCACCTACACTAATCAGAGTGATGTAGAAAAGCCAATAAATTCAGCTCAAACTTCACCCTCTCCCCCAGCTCCAACAGGTGAAATCCCCTCCAACATACTTGTCCAGCTATCAGCAGGGACCGTGTGCTGTCAAGCACTCGCTAAAGCCAAAACACCACTGCCATGGGTCCCTACAACATCCCCGGTTGCCTCATGAACAGTCTAACATGACCTATGAGGACAAATTGAGGCACTCATTAAATACAGCCTTGAAACCAGCTCCATTACAAATAAATGAAGGACCACAACAGGCATTTCCCTCCACAACAGGTGGACCATTAACTGACTCAGGGAACTACAGACCCATCAGTTTAACAAGCCTAATATGCAAATCCATGGAACAAAGTACCATGGGAATGATAAATAAGCACATTGGTAAGCTAAGATGATTAGACCCATCCCAATTTAGCTTTGTTAAGGGAAGGTCATGCCTACTTAATTTGATAGACTTCCCTAAGAAGGTCACCAAGGCAATGGATGAGGGTAAAACAGTGCATACTGTGTATCCTGACCTGGATAAGGCATTTGATACAATACCCCACTCAGGCATTGTTGACAAGCTCTCTCAGCTAGGTGTAAACCCTTACATGCCTTGCTGGATTGCCATCTGACGCACAGACAGGACCTAAGAAGTCAGGATCAGTGATACCACCTCCACCATGAGACCAGTCACAAGTGGAGTACCCCAGGGCTCTGGGATGGGCCTGCTCCTGTTTGGTATATATGTCTCGGAAGTCAAGGCTAATGTTAAAGGCCTCTGGCTCAATAAATTTGCAGATGGCTGTAAATTTGGAGCTATTATAGAAACTCTCCAGACACAAATGTCTTGCAAGTGGGTTTAACACAGACAAATGACTTATGCCAAAGCCATGGCCTAAAACGGAATGCTGAAAAATGCATTACAATGCCCTTTGGGAAACTGTCAACCTAAGTTAATTATGATATTGATAAAACACCCCTAACAGTCAACCCAGTAGTAAGGGATTTGGGTGTATATATAGGAAGCAATCTGGACTTTGACCAACATATAGGTAAGATAATAAGAAAATAATTTTTTTACTGCCCAACTTATATGTAAGTGTATGGCTTCCATGTTCAAGGAAGTTATAGTGCCACTCTTCTCTGTCATTATCAGACCTATCACCGAATACAATGTCCCCTTTGACATGTATCTAACCAGACGCCCATTATCAGACCTATCACCGAATACAATGTCCCCTTTGACATGTATCTAACCAGACGCCCATTATCAGACCTATCACCGAATACAATGTCCCCTTTGACATGTATCTAACCAGACGCCCATTATCAGACCTATCACCGAATACAATGTCCCCTTTGACATGTATCCAACCAGACGCCCATTATTAGACCTATCACCGAATACAATGTCCCCTTTGACATGTATCTAACCAGATGCCCATTATCAGACCTATCACCGAATACAATGTCCCCTTTGACATGTATCTAACCAGACGCCCATTATCAGACCTATCACCGAATACAATGTCCCCTTTGACATGTATCTAACCAGACACTTGCAACAGTTTGAACACCCACAAAAGTTTCTTACCAGGAGAATTCAGGCTATGAATACCCTTTCCTACACTTATTGCCTAACGGCTCTGTTTCTGTATTCAGTCTCTGACATGTTGCTGAGTGGGGATCTTTGCCTGGCTTACAGGGCTTCCTCAGACCAAGCCTTGATGGATCTGTTGTGCATTTGCAAAACAAACAGCACCAGAAGCACTAGTTTTGAGGATCTGAACTTCACTTGTGGCATAAACAGAACATGCTGTAGAGACAGATATGTGTCTCAAAGGATCGCTGCACTATTAAATAGCCTTCCCATCCATGTAAAACAGAGTTCATCCCTGACCCTATTCAAACAAAACCTCCACAATTGGATGGGAAATTGGAAACGTACTCCAGGTCTGGTCCCCATGTCCCTTATGCACAACGGTTATCAATAACAGAAATATTATCTTAGCTAACACCCCCACTACAAATCCTTATATTATCTTAGCTAACACCCCCACTACAAATCCTTAGCATTCTGCCTACTAACATGTCCCCCCACATATGATTCTTGGGATCCAAAAGGTTTTGGGTGAGAGGGTAGGCTTGTAAGGGCCCTAGTGGTCGTTAGCTTAGCAACAACCTATGAACCTATAATAGTATTTAAAATGATATAAAGAGATGAATACAAATTTCAAGTCATAATAAAAGTAGTGTTGATATCAGCGTTCACAGTAAAGCACATTCTAGATCAGAAGCAAACTGATACAAAACTCTCCAGGTCTGACCACTAGCTGATCAATTTCACAATGATGCTTCACTTTACTAAGTGTCCCACTTCTGAGTTTGACTCATGTAGAAATGTATAAAACTGGATTCAAAATGCCATTGAATGGATTAGACAGAGTCCTCCTGCTGCCAAATGCAAACACCTCCTGGCCCCCTATAACAATGTAAGTTGTGATACATTTAGTCTCTTCTCCCCACTTCATGTCAACCCTGTGCTTACTAGGATGTCTGAGCCCTATGAAAGGAAATTAGTGATCTCTGGAAGGAAGGGTGAAGAATGGAGTGATGAAGAGTAAGCCATCTGATTCAGTACAAACATTTACTGGATAAACATTACAGTTTATAAGTCAAAGATTTCCCATAAGAACTCATTGTTCTTGCCCTGGGAAATCACTACCCTATCTAGTTAGCTAGGTGCACTAATTCAGCTGATTTACAGTCTGCATAGACTAGCCAGTTTGTTACACTGGAACACTTTGTTTTACTGTCTCAGACTGTAATGTATCTGCACCCAGCAGACCTGGTGGTGAACCACCAAAGGTTCTTCAGCCTTGAAACAGGTATGAGTTTCGTCCATTTTAAGTAACTGGAGGTCATGATCTTGATTATCTTGTTGAGATCTACAACTTGTGGTTGGATGCTGGTGGAGATAGAATGGTTAGGTCCAGATTGTCTCTTCTGGGTTTAATGATATTCCAGACTATAACTTCTACCTTGATTAAAAGAAGACATTGTGATGTGTCAGTGATGCAGCAGGTTATAGGTTCATAGGTTCATAGGTTCATACTAGGCTGTCTGCCCTAGGGCATTTATAAGACTAGCCAGAATGTGTTTGGCTTTCGCCACCCATTTTAAATTTATTTTGCTATGCCCTTTTTCGAGGTTAGTATACTGTGCCTCTGTCTAACAATGACACAGAAGTGATACCCGGGGTAAACCTATGATCTCCCATCCACTCATCAAGATTCCTCTTGAAGAGAGACAATGAGGGACTCTGCCTAACCTGGACTGGGATTTTATTCCAGAGTGAAGGGAGCCTCTGGGTTATGAATCTGTCCCTCCAGCATGTCCTATTTATTTCAGTGCTGAGGTTCAAGTCTCTCGAGCGTAGCTCGATGGGATTTGGATTTTCTGAGGTGCAGCATGTCCATTAATTCCGGGTTGGACATGGCTTTGTACGTCAGGCACAGATCGCCTCTGAACAGGCGGTATGCCACTGAGTAGAGCTGGAGTTTCTTTAACCGGGCAGCATATGGCATCTGTTTGAGCCCTTTGATCCTCTTGGTGAGGTACTTTTGGGGTCTTTCCAGTTGCTGCAGGTGTCTGGTAAGGTACATCCCAAAAGGGGCATTGTACTCAATTATGGGCCTGATGAGGGATGAGTAAAGAGACACGATGGCGTCCCTGATCTAGATGTGAATCCCTTCATGATTAGGTGGGCTATATAAAATGTTTTTCTAACCACTTTGGCCATGTGGTTGTCAAATGAGAGATTGCTATCAACTTGGGTCCCCAGGTCCCTAATTACTTCTTCTGTACTTAATGGATTACCACCTATGTGGTAATTTGTGGCACTTTGTTTTTGCCAAAGGGATGACTATACACTTTTGGCATTTAGCTTGAGGCCATGGCTCTGGCACCAGTTGTCTGTTTCTATGAGGCCCTTTTGGAGGATGCTTGTGTCAGCTGGAGAGTCGATTATGGCACCCAGTTTGCAGTCATCTGCGAACTTGGTCAGCCACAGTCCTTCCGTGTTGGCCTGTACCTCCGAGAAATATATATCGAACAAGAGAGGTCCCAGGACTGAGCCTTGTGGGACACCACTTGTAACTGGTTTGGAGTCTGACATGGCTCCAGCAATTCTAACCATGTGGGTTTTGTCCTTGAGCCAGTTTGCAATCCATCTAGTGACATAGGGTTAGCATTGTTGCCTCACAGCAAGAGGTTCTCCAGTTCGATTCTTGGCTGGGGTGCCTTCTGTGTAGAGTCTGCATGTCCTCTGTGGATTTCCTCTGGGTTCTCCATTTTCCTCCCACATTCTAAAGACATGCAGTAGGGTCAGGGCTGGCCAATTAATATTCCTAAGAGGCCACATAAGAAACTGGGACTGTTTTGGAGGGCATGCATTTTTGATCAATAAGATTCAATACAAAAGTTAATTATGGGAGTTGAAAATTCTGGGGAGGGGGTGTCTGCTTCACTCTTTGATGGTGAACAACCCCCACTTTCCCAAAACTGTTTCCTGCCCTACAACAGTTTGCTAGATGTTATGTGAAGAAAAGCCAACTTCATGCTTCTTAAGACAGAAGTGGCGAATTTCATGACACCCATGCAGATGGACAATAGAGTTACGACTACTGAATCCTACACAATTGCACTTATAAGCACTTACGTGAGTGCATTGATCGTGCTATCCCAAACAGAACCAAGATGCTATCCTCCAAAAAAAGGAAGCCAATCTGGTGATCCTCTGCCATAAATAAACTGTACAACAGAAGGAAGAAACTGTTGCAAAAGAGAGTAAAATCCCATGAGTGGAGGAGCTACCTGCTCAGTCTCAGTAAGAAGCTGCGATCCCTGATAAAATCCTCCAAAGCTAGTTATGAAAACAAAATCACCACTGATTCTAAAGACAACCACAAAGCATTCTAGAGCTATGTCAAGAATTTCAATGGCAACACTCAGATCTGCTCTGAGTTACAGCACAACGGCACTAAATATACAGACCCAACTGATATTGCCAACATCCTGGCAGATAGGTTCAGTGCTAACTTTAGCCCTCTCTCTTCTCCTAAAGAGCCCATCTCTATACTGGAAAAATGCAAAGTTCCTGTAATCACGGGTGCACAGATAAAAACCACACTCTCCAAAGCTAAGAACACAGCATCCATGGGACCAGACAACATCCCAGGCGGAGTTCTACATGAACTACACAACGAACTGGCACCCCACCTAAGTACCATGTTCAATTATAGCCTCACCTCAGGCTTTGTTCCTGCTGAATGACGCACAGTGATGGTTATCGCACTACACAAGGAGGGAGCCACCATGGACCCCGGGAACTACCGTCCCATTAGCCTGACGAGCCTGGTCTGCAAGGCCATGGAACGTATCATCATGGAACTTATAAACAAAGACATTGGTAATCTCCAAACTCTGGACCCCACCCAGTTCATATTTGTAAAAGGCAGATCATGTCTCCTAAACCTGATAGACTTCATTAAAGCAGTCACCAAAGCCGTAGACAAGGGTAAGGTGGTTTACACAGCCTATCTAGCTCTTGACAAGGCTTCTGACACCATCCCCCACTCTGGAATTATAGACAAACTCACTAAACTAGGTATAAATCCCTATGTCACAAGATGGGTTGCCAACTGGCTCACTGAGAGAACCCACGCTGTGAAAGTAGCAGACTCCAAATCCGACTTCAGACCAGTGACAAGTGGAGTACCACAGGGATCAGTCCTGGGTCCTCTCCTGTTTGGTATCTAATTCTCTGAAGTACAGGCTAACACAGAAGGTCTTTGGCTAATGAAGTTTGCAGATGACTGCAAACTAGGAGCCATAATCGAAACTCCTAACGATGTGGACATCCTACAAAAGGGCCTCACTGAGACAGATGCCTGGTGTCAAAGCCATGGCCTCAAACTCAATGCCAAAATGTGCATTGTCATCCCCTTTGGTAAAAACTCTGTACCCATGAATTACAACATAGGCGGTAGTATACTTAACACCAAAAGTGTGATAAGAGACCTTGGGACACAGGCAGACAGTAGTCTCTCCTTTGATAATCACATTGCCACAGTAGTCAGGAAATCCTTCTACGTGGTACACCTCATCACAAAAGGTTTCTCATCCAGAAAAAAAGAGGTCATTGTTCCCTCTACTCATCACTCTTTAGGCCCATTATAGAGTAAAACACCCCTTTTGGTATGTACCTGACAAGACATCTACAACAACTGGAAAGGCCGCAGAAATACCTCAGAAAGAGAATTACCACCCTCAAACAGATGCCCTACGCAGACCATCTCAAAAAACTCCAGCTTTACTCCGTCGATTATCGCCTATTAAGTGGTGATCTCTGCCTAACATACAAAGCTATGTCAAACCCAGTGCTGTTGGACATGCTCCACTTAAAAAATCCCAATCCCTCCGAGCTACACACTCTAGGGACCTAAACCTTGTCACCACAATAAACAGAACATGCAGGAGGGATAGATTCCTGTCCCAGAGACTTCCCATACTCTGGAATAAACTACCTATCTATATCAAACAAAGTTCCTCATCAGCGCTCTTCAAGAAAAATCTTGATGATTGGATGGGAAATAGGAAATTCACCCGGGGGATCACCTCTGTGGCTCTGCTCGACAGTGGCACAGGAAAATAATTTTCTTGGGTGGCAAAAGCCAGGGTACATTTTTGGCTAGGCTTGTATAGGCCCCAGGGCTGATAGCCTAGTACCTACCTTTGAACCTATGAAAAGCACATGACCTGCTACCAAAGGAATGCTCGCCATGGGCACAAGAAGCTGAGGAGGTTTAAAAGTAAGTAGTTACTTTTTAATGTGGTGTGTAGGTTTGTCTTGCAATTATACATTTAAAAAACTTTTGTTTTCAAATTATTTCAAGTTTATTCCCACCCCTGCTGTAGCAAGCTTACCTTGCCTCCAATCTGAATTTCTATTTCTGGGTTATCAGCAGGGATCAGCACTATATTCACCATTTTAGCAGATATCCTCTCCAGCAGAAAAAAAAAATAACAATGATCGTTGACAACCGTAACAATGTGTAAAACCCAGGCATCCTTCCAGATTCCCACCATACACTAAGAAGAATGAAACTTGTATTGCCTGGCGTTATTGACTGGCTAATCCCCAGTGATTTACCAGCAAATCAAAAAACAAGAAAAGAAATGGTGGGACAGGACAAAAAAATGAAGCAAAAAATAGAAATGTTCTGCAAAATCAGGGATAGCTGAGCACTATGGTCTTTGTTCTATATCCCCTTCCTCCAACTTAATTTGTAGCAGCTAACAAAACCAGACCAATGACACACCCCTCACACCTCCCATAGCCCCACCTATTTACTCCCCTCTTATGCCCTCCTTTTCTGTTCTTAATGTCTTAATTCTGATGATTTACTATGCTTTTCTGTAAAAAAAAAAAAAAAAATATATATATATATATATATATATATATATATATAGTAAATCCGCTTTCTGATAGTCTGTTTCATTTTTGAAACAGAATACTGGAGTGTACAGTGTTTTCTGGACTACCAGAAAATTGGGTTGATGTCCGGATAGTGCGGAAAAAAAATAGTGTAAGTTCTTAAATTAGCAAGTGTTTTGTCTGACTTCTCACAGGCAGGTCAGGGACAGCCAAAGGGCCAGGTCTGCAGTAGGTGGACTGGACACTCCAGGTGCAGGTCCGTGTGCGAGTGAGTGGTACAGATGAACTACCATGGCAGGGTTAGCCACCCGGTAGTGTAAACCTTGGCTCGAGATGATTGCCACTGTTGAAGTGACACCCTGACCCCATGTGTAAAATGGGAAAAAGGGGTTGAGGATGGATGGATGAATGGATTGTGATGTAATTTCCAATCTCAAGATGTAATGGAGACTTTCACAGGAAGCCATTTTGTGATTACTGTTATATGCAGTTTAAGTGTTGTCACCAGGCAATATGATTTGAATATGTTAATGATATCCAGTTATGTCTCTCATTCCTTATGGAGAAAGTGATGGTACTGTCTTCACTAGATACAAGGTTAGTCCGCAATCACCTGGACTCTGGGAAATCTATTGAAAGTCAAGAATTTAAACATTGATGAAATGGTTACACACACACTCTTTCATCTTCCAGTTTTTCTAACCTGCTATATTTTACAGTAACAAAATGCTGGAAATAGTACCGAGGCTTAGGTGAATACAAAGCTAGCTGTCTTGAAGGGTCATTTTAAGCCTAGCTAAGGCTAGAATCAAACTCTGTAGCTTATCTCTAAGAGGTGAAGACCTTAACCATTATGTCAAACCCATCATGCTATTTCTGTCAATACTGTGTGTCTTTGGTGTAGCCTCTCACAAAGTACACTGAACAGAATGAAAATCACTGTATAGAACACTCCTAATGTTGCCTTATCAAAGGTAGAAGTACCCCATTATCCTGTAAAAACTCCCTCTCTACATATCCCCCAGAATTCTAGTCAGTGTAAACAGCACTTTTTGCATTAACTTCGGTACAACAGTTAAAGTTACTACAAGATAATACTCTACATCTGTGACCCAAAACAGCCACATATACCATTCTCAGTCCCATTATGATGGTATCAGTCAAAGTTGCAAGATCATCAAATTACAAGTTTTTTTTTTCCAGCCCTTTGACAAGGCATGGCCGTTCTCCTAGTATAATACTACAGAACTCATCCTTCTCATTCTTGCCCCACTTTTGAGCCGCTGTATATAGTTCTCACATTTTATTCTGGCATATAAACTTGGCACGGATCCTGGCATAAGCTTCATCCCTGAGGTACCTTTTGGTATGTAAGTGGTGGAGGACTTTCAGGATAAACTAAATAAGTTCATTATACTTATCTATAAAGACGTCTTCCGATGTATAAAGCATTCTTCTGATGTCTTTTCCTTTTTGGTAGCAGCTGCAGAAATACCCCATAAGGAAGTGTATGGACTGTAGTCACTGCTGGCATTTGATCAGTCCTTATCATCTTCTTTGGGGACTCTTCAGGAACAGGCATCCCATTGTTCTCATACATTTTCCACTTCAGTGATGTCTTTACCTGAGCTCCTGCTGGTGAAGAATCACCAACAGGATGGAGCTGCTTTGTCAGTTCCACCAGCTTCATAAATGCAGCTCCTGCAGCAGAGAAGATTTTGCCAACCTTAGTGGATGGTGAGGTAATTGTTGAACACTTTGTCTATTCTCTTCTTAGCCTATACTACAGAAAAATTATTTATCCAGTTGGAAGCTCAGTTTTGGAACACCTCCTTATCTGTAATGTTTTATTATTTTTAATATTTCTGGGGTTTTTACCCAGCTGTAAACAAATTTGGTACCAGAACGATCACTGGGGACCACAGTTAACAGCCTCAAAGAAAAACACAGCAACATCACTGCACTATAGAAAAAAATATCAGAAGCACAAATATATATGCACAGAATGCACAATAAAAATCACGTTACTGCAAATGATTTAAAATTCATACGCCCAGGTTAAAAGGAGAGTAAAACACTAACATTATTGTAACTTGTTATTTGCAAACTCCTGATTTGTTACATCTCTTCTTCTGTACAGGGCCTTTTGTGTACTCAAAACTGCACTGCTAGTTGAACCACTACAGTCTAATATCCCCAAGAAGTTGCAATTACTCCACATATCACCATATAGGGTGATTAACACTAAACTATGGAATCGGTCTGCAGCTGATACTGAATGTCAACACTTGACAGTAAGTTAACTGGTGCTTGTAGTGGTTAAACCTGTTTTCATCTGTAAACTATCACTAATTTTAGACAATGTTTTAACTTCAGAGGACCTTCCAATTACCATCATGAAATGTTACTTAGTTGGCTAAATTTCTGTAATGATGTTAAGTGAACAATTATGGACTACTGAATGAATCCTTTTGCTTAGATCTTAAAAATTCTTATGATGTGGCTTACATATTTATGTTTTGCACACCTTGTAAAACCTTGACATCCATCAGGGTTCTTGGCTATGTTGCTGATTATATGAGAAGTAAATTACATTGGATAAAACAGTTTATATTTTGTGCCTTTACTAGCCAACATAATAAAGTGACAAGCCCAAGATTTAATCCATGGACCCTTACTTTTGTCCAGTCATGAAAATTCTGTCTCTCCATTGATGTTCGCCAGTTACATGCAATTTTATATACTGATGATCTTTTAAAGCTCCCTGATTGCAGAATAAAATGAACTATCAGTAAATTAAAAAAAAAAAAAAAAATTGCAGGACTTCCAGTTCTGCTGGTCAGGCTGCCCTATGGTATGGAATTGTCTGCGTACTATGTTGGTCACTAAACTTTGGTATAGTTAACCTTGTACAGTACATGTAACCATCTGATCTTCCGACAATAGCAAAATACATTTATGTAAAAAATCTGACATGGATGTGAAGAACAGATTGATTATTATTTGGATAAACGCTGTGGCAAACTTTAGGCTGTACATAATACGTCCTGTCAAACGCTACCTTTTTTATAATGTAAGCCACTATCAACACTCCTTTATTGTAAGATAGTTCATTGCTTGTGCTTCAAGGAATGACAAGTAAAGCCCTTGAATGTGAAGCACTGCCACATAATTTTATGGGAGCCTCAGAATTAATTATGTCTGTCTAGCACAATCATGATGTATATTCTGAAATACTTTTTAAAAGTCTGGTGTATTGAATGAGAACTAGATAAATTGTGTGCGTGCAGACGGTCAAGGCAAGATTAGGTAAACAGAGATTCATCAATTAACGCTGGTATAGGATATGATAAATATGGCTGGTGATTAGTGTCTAGTGCAATCAGTGTTGTCCCAGAGACTTAACACAGTAGATGACTGAATGAACAAATCATCTGAAAAAATGTGGCTATGATTAAAGCACCTGACGAAACTAGTACTGACTCAGTAATGAAGCTTTGTTAAGATTCCTTCCAGAGGACCAAATGGCATTGTGAATCAATAGTGCTTAAATTACTTTCACGCTTTTCATTTAGCAAAATGATCACTGGTTTCTGGAGAGAAAACAGCCTACTTAAGAAAACCTGACAGAGTATACTTTGGCAGCATGACTAAGAATTTAATGAAAATTGTATCCAAAACGTTCCAGAGCATGTTCTTACCAGCTATGCATTAACAGATGATCAAACAATTAGGAATTATGTATTTTATCAATAGGTATAATAAATGCAATGATAGCTACATATTTAGCTGTATTTACCACATCTGGATGAGAAGGAAAGCATGTGGCAGAGACTTAAAAGCATAATTTTCAGGTTATGTTTGACCTCACTGTGAAATATTTCTGAATTATGATACATATAAAACGATTTATAGAAAGGCGCAGCATAACAATACTGCATTTTCCAAAGGAAGCATCTAATTTAAAGCTGCAACTTCAGAAATTAAGCTGTATATTAGAAATTTTAACTTCAAACAGTAGATGGAATTACAGAAACTCTACGATTGATGTGACCAAATAGAATCTCGTTTCCATACATTTCTGATTAGCAAAATGTAGCCATTTCTTTTGTTGTCTGCAGGAATTCTTACCATTAATGCAAAACAGAACAGGGAGGAAAATTCTCAGATAATAAGAGTGCATCCATTCACTGGTACATACCACTGCTTACAGACGGCTAGTCCTTTTGTTAGTATTCTACTCACCATTTTGTGTGATTTTTACCCTTTATAAATTTATACAAGAATTGCAAGCACATATTCTTTTTCTAAGGAAAATTAATACTATGGCTAGCTGAAAAAATCACTGATTTAAGTAGTGCTTAACAAAAAAAAAATCTGAATAAAATGCATTGGCCAGAATGAATATCCTTTATGTTATGTCAAGCCCTTTGCTTTGTTTTTTCAATAGGTATCAGGGACAGTTGGTGCTGATCATAGATTCATTATGCAAATAATGACTATCTAACCATGGTCAATTAGGGAATGAGGGCATAACATGGTTAGGCTTGTTAAGGCCCTGGATCCATTAGCCTAGTAACCTCCTATGAACCTATCAGGGTATAGTTAATCCAAATTCAAGACAATCACTAGCCATTGATTTTGCAAATCTCTGATACCAGTAGAACAAAAATCTGCAAATTACTAATAAGGCATGGGGGAGATTGCAGATCCTAAAATGTTGCTCTCTGTATAGTCTTTGTCTTACTATGAGGAAAGAACTCAGAAAAAAATTGGTGGTATGCACATAGCATTGAGTGAAGTGTATCACTCCACGTCCTCATGCATACTCATGCAGAAATACACATTATCCCACCCCACTCATACACCTATATATACTATGTCAGAAACAGACCCCCCCTCCTCCCCTGGCAGATACCTTAATCCTCTAAATTCATTTCATTTAAGCTTCTATACACACAGAAAGTTAAAAGAACTTAACAGAAAGTTAAAAGAAAGTCATGATACCTTCAGGTTTGTAGGTAAGTACTAGGCTTGCTGCCCTTTAAAGCTTAGCCAATTTGCCTCAAAGGTAAGAATCAAACTATATACTATGCTTTTGTGAGATAAAGACCTTAAGCATTATGCCAGCTCCCAATCATTTAAGATTATATCACTCCAGATGTGGCTAAAAAACACAATCCCTGGATTAGGAGGCCAATGCCTTATCCATTAGGGCACTAGGGCCTTGAGCTCTACAGTTCCCAACTCATTTCTGGCAGTGTTCCAATTCCCCAATCAAGGCTAC
>NC_056745.1:983900919-983925919 GCF_019279795.1 Protopterus annectens | reverse complement strand
TTTTCACTGTTTTAAAGTTATCTGTTCTGCCTGCTCTGGTTTTCCACCAAGCAGGACTTAATTAATTGATATTTTAACTGTTGAAATCATTCTTTAAAGCCTCCTAGCTGATTTTCTGCTGTGTTAAATATTCTCTAGTGTTTCCCACTGAAACTAGGGTAGCCAGTAGCTGTAGCATAGTCCAGATCCAGGTTGGTTTCTTCTGGAACTGTTTGTAGTGGTTTGTTTGTTCTCAGCACATTTTCCAGGCCATCGTGGATTGGAAGGGGCCTATCGGCACTTTGTGAGAGAACTGTGTTTGACTGGCACCTGCCTGGTAAAGGGAGGCTGGGCCAGGGCTTGGAATAAGCATCCTCCATTGCTCCTTTTGAATTTTATTAAGAGTTTTTTCAAGTTTTACCATCTGGTATTTACGCTCTGCATATGAGCAGGTCTCTGCTTGTTGTGCACAATTGTGCACCAAAGTCGAACAGTTAAATTCAGCAAATGTGTCCTTAAAACCCAGGCAAGAATATCCATTCATCAAGATCCTCTGTGATCATTTCTGAAAAGCCACCCCTAGTGACAACAGTCTTCAACCTAGCATGATGGACATTTGGACTATCCTTGTTTCTCCTGCCAACCTTGTTGACTTGGGTTTCTTGAGGCAGTGTAGCAATTGCCTCATGTACACAAACAACCTGCTAGTAATAACACAATCTAGTGCAGAGTGCGAGAGATGTATTTACACCAAGAATCTCTCTGTGCTCTCTCTCACTCAAATCAGTAACACAGAGAAGGTTGTCAACTCACCCACCACTACATATTTACATAGTACCACTACTCATACAGATATCACTACTCATAAACATAGCACACATCAAACACGTAAATTCACATGCACAGAGGTTCTCTCGAAAAACTTAGCAAAGCACCAGAGACTTCCAAAACACAAGTCTGCTACAGCTAACAAAGTCTCTACAGCACCCATGACACATAGCAACACCAGTGTCTCACCCACCAAGCTCGTAAGGCGTAACACTCAAAAACCAAGTTTTCTTGTCATTGGAGACTCCATAGTGAGACAAACAGATGTCCTACTCACCAGGCTGGACAAGGAGAAAGTCACAGTCAGCTGCCTGTCTGGTGCCAGGATCTGCCAAATCATGCATGCACTCAGGTCTCTCAGCAACAAGTACCATTATGACTCTGTCATAGTTCATGCTAGTGTGATTGACCTGAGAAGTACCTCACTGAACCATATGAAGAGAGACATGGTTGAGCTCTCTGAGTATGTGTCCCAAGCAGGTATGTCCCTACCCTTGAGCAGCATACTATCCTCACCTAGAATGATGCAACAGTATTAAAAAAATGATTGACTTCAATAATTGGCTTAGTTTTTGGTGTCATTCCAAGGGGGTCTAGTTCCTGTCTACCTGGGAAACCATGGTTGACAATCCGCATTGCTTTGCTAGAGATGATTTGCACCTGGTACTCCTAGGCTTTCAGCTGCTGGCAAAGGCTGTTGCCTCTCTTATAGTGCCTTTTTAGGCAAGGTCTCGAAAATAACATTACTGGCGTGAAATTATCCAAGCAGAACAAAATAAAGTAATAGGAGCTTAAACCAAAAACTGCACTCCCTGGAAGCACTTGTATCACTAGAAGATGTAAATGTCTGTACAGTCATAGAAATCTGCTTTAAGACCACAGAGAGTACCCCATCCCTGCAAGACTACAATGCCTTCCACACCTTTAGACCACAAAAGGAATGTGTGAAACCAAAGGAGGTGGTGTTTCAATCTATATTAGAGATAAATTCACCTCATGTCTAGTTAGAATTGACAACTCCATAGAGTTACTCTAGGTCCAGGGTACAGTGGGTAAGACCCCCATTCAAGTCCTAGTCAGTTATTGATCCCCCTCTGTGGGTCACAACTCCAATGAAGCCTACTTATCCAAACTGAAGGCAATCCAAATGTTACCGAACAAACTGCTTATGGGGGATTCAATTATAGCACTATTAACTGGGAAACCTACTCTAGCCCAAACTCACTGGCACAAAAGTTCCTTGACTTTCTGAATTCAAATGCCCTGGAGCAAATTTTCCACTTCCTGACAAGAGGAACAAACATTCTGGATCTGGTCCTCACCAACATGTCAAACAGATGCACTGCTACAACTGTTGGACCCTCATTAGTTAAAACTGAGCACAGATCACTCACCTTTGAACTGACACTAACACCAGAACTCACAAAAGGTGAAATCACACTAAAAAACTTCACAAAGGCAAACTATACCCTCCAAGGTGAAGGTATAAATGTATTCCAAGCCCCACCCCAAGCTGGAAGTGATAACTATGCCGAAGCTTACACTAAAGCCCTGTACAATCACTTGCATAAGTGTATAAACTCAGCTGTACCAGACAGAATCAAAGCCAGATCCCCAAGTAAAATCAAGCTGCCATGGTGGACTTCCAGCATCAGCAAACTCTACAATAAATGCAGAAAGTTGCTGTCCAAAAAAACAAAGACAAGGACCCAACAATGGAAAAGCAGCCTCCTCAGCCTTAACAGCCAAATAAGACAAGTTGTCAAATCGTCCAACAGCTCCTTTGAGAGAAACCTAACACATACTGCCAAGGATAACCATAAGGCCTTTGACAGCTATGTATGGAACCTAAAGGGTAGGACCCAAGCATGTGCAGAACTGGTGACCAACAGACCCCATAGAGATAGTAAACCTGCTAAAGGATAGGTTTGGTGAAAATTTCACTCCCTTATCCCCTCCTAACTTACAACAAACCATCCCCCAAACTTCCCCCCACCTTACATATCTGAAGGCCAGGTCCTCAAAGCTCTATCCAAGACAAAGAACACGGCATCTATGGGACCAGATGACATCCCATGTTGTCTTCTAAACTGGCTAAAACATGAACTAGCATCACCAGTAAGTACCCTTTTCAATCACAGCCTAACCACAGGCTTTGTTCATGTGGAATAAAGAACAGCTACAATTATTCCCCTCCACAAAGATGGCCTAGCAACAGACCTGGGGAATTGCAGACCCATAAGCCTGAGCAGATGCATTTGTAAGGCCATGGAAGGTATCATTATGGAACTCATACATAAAGACATAGGTGCCTACCAAACCCTGGACCCTACCTATTTCGACTTCATGAAGGGCAGATCCTGCCTGTTAAATCTGGTGGATTTCTTTGAAAGTATAACCAAGGTCATTGACGAGGGCAAGTCTGTGTACACAACATACCTTGACTTGGCAAAGGCTTTCAACACAATCCCACATTCAGGCATTACCGATAAACTTAGCAAACTGAATGTAAATCCCTTCATTGTAAAATGAGTTGCTAACTATCTCACAAACCAGACACACACTATCAAAGTGGGTGACTCCACATCAACCAGTAGACCAGTGGGGTGCCGAAGGGGTCAGTGCTGGTCCCCTACTGTTTGGTATATACTTCTCAGAAGTTGAGGTCAAAACTAAAGGGTTGGGGCTGACAAAGTTTGCAGATGACTGCAAACTAGGTGCAATCATTGAATCCCCAAATTATGTCAGTATACTCCAGGATAGTCTCACACAGACCAACAACTGGTGTATTAGTCACGGTCTCAAACTGAATGCAAGGAAATGCATCATCATTCCCTTCAGCACAAACAACGTCCCTTCACACTATCAAATCAATAAGAATACCCTAAGTACCCATGAAGTGGTAAGGTACCTGGAATAGTAGGTTGACCGCAACCTTATCTTTGACCACCACGTGTCTACCATTGTAAGGAAAGCTTTCCGCATTGCTTACTTCATTAGTAAAAGCATCGCCTTGAGAGGAAAAGAAGTTATAACCCCCCTATACTCGGGCACTTATCCTGCCCATAGTTGAGTATAATGTCTCACTTGGTAGGTACTGTACTAAGCATCAACAGCAATCAGGGAGATCTCAGAGGTTTCTAACAAAGAAGATCAACGGCCTCCAGCATGTGCCTTAGACTGGCCAGCCAAAATCCCTGTCACTATACTCCATATCATTTAGACCTCTTAGGGGAGACTTATGCCTGGCCTAACGAGCAACCCAAGACCCAACCCTAATGAACTTACTGCACATCCGTAAATCAAATGGGTCTAGGGCTACCTGTTCCAGGGAATTAAATATGGCCTGTGACTTAAACAGGACACGCTGGAGTGACAGATTATCTCCCAGCAACTGCCATATCTTTGGAACAGGCTACCAGTTCATGTGAAACAGGGCATCTCTATGACACTGTTCAAGAGGAACCTGGATGAGTGGATGGGGCACCATAAATAATTACCATGGATAGTGCCCACAACCCCCCTGGATGTGGGCAGTCATCACTAAATGCAATCTTGGGTATTGACTAGTACCTCTATGGTATTAAATTGGGTTGAAATGGCTAGGCTTAAAATGACTTCCAGGTTGATAGCCTTGTAATCTCCTATGATCCCATAATATTCGAAACACTGATAGATACATGGAAGGCCAACCTCTACATTGCTCAGAGGTGATCAGAGTGCCATAATATAAACTAATTGAAAAGAACAAATATACTTATTAAGCTGGCTGTCATACTACTGTTTGTAAATCAAAGATACCACAATATACACAATAATCACCATCAAACAATTTTACATATACTTTCTAATTCATAATAACCCAGGATTTTTTTTCTTTCTTTTTTAAAATGTTATGGATTGCATAATGACAAAATGTATAGGACGAGAAGATCCACAAATATTAATGCCTTACAGATACTCTTACATAAGTTCCACAAAATGAAAGTCTTAAAAAATTCTCAGAAAATCTTCAGTGCTGAGGAGACAGATATCTTCAAAGATGGCCAAATAAGCATTCTTTACATAAAATATTCAAAGTACACCAAAATACAAAGTCAGTAAAGGATGCTTTTTGTTAGGTTCATAGATTGATAGGTATGTACTAAGTTACTGATCAGTGAGGTCTTAAGAAGCCTAGCATTATATTCCCATAGAAGTTTTTATATTTTGTGTACAAATAGCCTAAAGGTGGGCAGAACAAAGATACATTGGGACATTTACTTGCCCGTATTCATGAGGCACGTGGGTGCTAAACTAGGGGTGTATTTATCGTTTCCCATCCATTTTCCCAAATTAAAATTCAGTACAGTAAGAGAAACACTTTGCTTTATGTGGAGTGGAAGACAGTTTTACTTTATTTTACTTATTTTTGTTTACTGGGTTCCTTGAACTGGGTTTACTCAAAAAAACTCTTTTCAGTTAAGGCTCAGGAAGAAAAGCTCTAACATATTATAAACATTTTTAAGCAGGCATTCATTAATATAAGTAAACAGACATTAAATAGTATACATTAACAATTAGATTGATAAGTTCATAGGAGGTTATTAAGCTATTGACCTGAGGGTCTTTACAAGCCTAGCTGTTAAATCTCAATATAATACTAGATGAGAGATATTGTCTATGCCCTAAGGTTTTCTAGCAAGGACTACCCATGTCAGGAGAGAAGCCGGGGAAAATCCTGGCAGAAATTTGCAGTTTCCCATTCAGTCATCCAGGTTGTGCTTAAACAGGGTCATGGAGGTGCACTGCTTGATATGAATTAGAAGCCTATTCCAGAGGAGTGGCAACCTTACACATAAATTTGTTAATTTGATTACATTCAAATGAAAGTACGGGCAACTACTACCATATAAAAGATACTCATGCATTAGCAGATGTTGAACACTGAGTATTTGAAGAGGTGTATTAGTGGGTTTGTCAGACAGAAAATAGATCACATGATTAGTGCTTAAAAATTCAAAGAAACTGAAGTGAGGGAAGGAACTAGGTGGAGCAGAAAATGTTAATATTGCAGTTAATAGGTGAGGTCTGAAGCAGGTTCAGAGACAATTAATATTTATCAGAATTGAAACTGGATATGCAACAGACTCAACTGGTATTTTAAGATACTTGCCAGACAGACTGTCAGGGGCAGTTGTAGTAGGCTTTATTTTTTAGGCATTTTTGATCGCATCTGTGGGGACTGGTTGGAAGAAGAAATGGTGAAATAGGTTATTTGACTGAGCAGGGACCTCAAGAGCTTGATTAGTTGTTATATTATCAAGGTGGTATTCTTTGTGATATATACTTATCCCTCCAACATGTTCTATTTATGGTGCAAAAGAGCTTGAGATCTCTTCAGTGGGTTTTTGCTCTTCTACTAGACTTGCAAAAATATAATAGGTCTGACAGGACCGTGACTGTTGAGGCTCTATACATGTGGCAGAGGTCACCTCTTACCTGATACTGAGAAGAGGGAGAAGGCTTAGAAATGGTCAGCATAGTTTTTATGATTTAGGCCTTGAGTTTTTTTTGTTTCCATAGCCTTACTGACTTACAGATAATCCTGATCATGCTTATGGGTTTGTAATTACCATTAATTACATAGGTTCATAGGTTCATTAGTGTGTACTAGGATAATGGCCCTGGAGCCTTTACAAGCCCAGCCCATAGGATTACCCTGGCATTGTGCCACCCAAACTTAGTTCCCAGTGTCTATGTTGAGTAGAGCCATTGGAGTGATCCCTAGGGTGAATTTTCCATTTCTCATCCACTCATCAAGATTTCTCTTGAAGGAGATCAGTGAGGTGCTCTGTTTGACATGTATGGGAAGTCTATTCATAGGTTCATATGTAAGTACTAGGCTATCTGCCCAAGGGTATTTATAAACCTAGCCAGAATGTGTTGGCTTTCGCCACCCCCTTAGATTAGTTCCCTGTGCCTCTTTCCAGCAGAGCCATTAGTTCCCTGCGCAACTGTCCAGCAGAGCCACTGCAGTGATCCCCGGGGTAAATTTTCTGTTTCCCATATCCACCCGTCAAGGTTTCTCTTGAAAAGTGTTAGTGAGGGGCTCTGCCTGATATATATTGGAATCCTGTTCCAAAGCGTGGGGAGTCTCTGGGACAGGAATCTATCCCTCCAGCATGTCCTATTTATCGTTGTGGTGAGGTTTATATCTCTAGAGCATGTGGCTCTCCGGGATTTGTTTTTTTTTAAGTGGAGCATGTCCATCAATTCTGGATTGGACATGGCCTTGTATTTCAGGCAGAGGTCACCTCTGAGTAAGCGGTATGCAACCGAGTACAGCTGGAGTTTCTTGAGTTGGGCTGCATACGGCATCTGTTTGAGCCCAGTAATCCTCTTGGTGAGGTACTTTTGTGGTTTTTCCAGCTGTTGCAGGTGTCTTTTAAGGACTCCCCAAATGGGGCATTGTATTCTATGATGGGTCTAATGAGTGATGAGTAGAAAAGCACAATAACCTCTTTTGTTTCAAATGCAAACCCTTTTGTGATTAGGTGGGCCACATAGAAGGATTTTCTAACCACCTTGGCAATATGATTATCAAAGGAGAGATTGCTATCTACTTGGGTCCCCAGACCCCTTATTACATTTTCTGTATTTAGGGGACTACCACCTATGTGGTAGTTCGTGGGTACTTTGTTTTTTCCAAAGGGGATGACTATGCACTTTTTGGCATTTAGCTTGAGGCCATGATTTTGACACCAGGTATCTGTCTCAGTGAGACCCATCTGGAGGGTGTCTGTACCAGCCGGAGAATCAGTTATGGCCACTAGTTTGAAGCCGTCTGTGAACTTGGTCAGCCAAAGTCCTCCTATGCTTGCCTGTACCTCTGAGAAGTATATACTGAACAGGAGGGGTCCTAGGACTGAGCCCTGGGGGACACCACTTGTAACCGGTTTAGAGTCGGACGTAGAACCTGCAACTCTCACCATGTGGGTTCTATCCATGAGCCAGTCGGCAACCATTCTCATGATGTAGGGGTTTATGTTCAAGCTGGTGAGCTTGTCTATAATACTAGAATGGAGAATGGTGTCAAAAGCCTTTGTGAGGTATAGGTAGGCTGTGTGGACCTCTTTTCCCTCATCTAATGCCTTGGTAACCATCTCAAAGAAGTCCACCAGGTTTAGGAGGCATGATCTGCCCTTAACAAAGCCAAACTGGGTAGGGTCCAAGGTTTGGAGGTTCCCAATGTCTCTGTTAATGAGTTCCACGATGATGCATTCCATAGCCTTGCAGACCAGGTTAGTCAGGCTTATAGGTCGATAGTTCCCGGGGTCCGTTGTGGCTCCACCTTTGTGGAGTGGGATAACTGTTGCTGTGCACCACTCTATGGGTACATAGCCTGTAGAGAGGCTGAGTTTGAACAGTGTGTTTAGGTGAGGGGTTAGTTCATTTTGGAGCTCTTGTAAGACATAGCCTGGGACACTGTCTGGTCCCATTAAAGCTGTGTTTTTGGCTTTGGATAGGGCTGTTTTAACCTGTGTGTCAGTGATTGACAGGGCCCTACATTCTTCTTGTATGGTTATGGGCCCTTTAGGGGGTGAGAGGGGGGGTGAAGTTTGCACTAAACCTGTCTGCCAGAATGTTGGCAATATCAGTCGGTTCAGTGTATTTTGTGCCATTCTGCACTAACTCAGAGCAGATCTGAGGATTTCCACTTAGGTTCTTGACATAGCTAAAGAACGCTTTGTGGTTATCTTTGGAGTCATTGGCAATTTTCCTTTCAAAACTAGCCTTGGATGATTTAATGAGGGATCGTAGTTTCTTGCTGATACCAATCAGGGATGTCTTTCTTTCTTGGGATTTTACTCTTTTCTGTACTAGTTTCCTCCTTCTGTTGCATAGCTTGTTTATGGCAGGGGTCCGCCAGACTGGTTTCCTTTTCTTGGAGGAGTGAGTCTTGGTTTTACTTGGGTAGCACCTCCATGCATTCCTGCAGATGTTCATAGAGTGCCTTTGTAAAGGTTTCAGCAGCTTGGACAGCATTGTCCTTTAGCATGGGGGCTGTGAACCTTTCCATCATGGTCTTAAGTAGCGTGGTTTGCTTTTGAAAAGTTTTTCATGGTGGTTTCCTTGATTGGGGGTGGGGGTGGAATGTGGATATCCAGAGTGATTAGTCTATGGTCTGATCTAACCAGCGAGGGGTTGACCTCCGGTGTGGAACACCGGTCGCCCATGTTGGTGATAACCAGGTCCAATATGTTGTTCCCGGTGGTGGGGGTGTTGACCAGTTGTTCCAGGGCGTTGAGTTTATAAATTCTAGGAAGTGTTGGGCAAGGGAGTCAGTACTTGAGTAGTTCTCCCAGTTTATGTTTGGGTAATTGAAATCACCCAGCATTAGGGTGTTTGGTAGGACCTTCATATTTCCCAGTGTCTCCAGAAATGTGGAATGGGGGTTCTGGGCCATGGTGGGTGATCTGTAGCAAGCTACCATTTGGACTGCAGTTTTGCCCATTGTTAGTTGCACATGGATGATCTCTGATGCATTGTGCTGTGCCACTAACCTGGAAGTGTGGGTATCCTTGATGAATATGGATACACCCCCACCTTTTGCGTTTCGGTCCTGGTTCTGTGGTTGAAATGTATGGTATGAGTTATAGCCTAGTAGTGCTGGGGTGCTCTCAGGAGCCTTAAACCAGGTTTCTGTGACTGCACAGAAGTTGATGTTCTCCATATTGAGGTGCGCCTCGAGGGCGTGCATTTTGAGGTTTAGACTTCTGGCACTGAGTGGCATTACCCTCAGTTTTTGGTTACTTGTGCTATTTATGGTGGTGGGTTTGTCTTTTGAGCCTTGCCTAAAAAAAGGCACTATGGGGGTGGCAAGAGCCTTGGCCAGTATTCAAAAGCCTAAGGGTGACAGGTGCAAGCCATCTCTTGTGAAGCAACGTGGTTTGTCGAGCATGTTATCCCAGGCGGACAGATACTGGATCCCCTTTGAATGACACCAGAAACTTAGCCAATTGTTGAAATTGATCATTTTTTTCTTTATACTGTGGCATCATTCTTGGTGAGGGCAGGATGCTACTCAGGGTCAGGGTCATACCGGCCTGGGCTACATGATCAGACAGCTCTTCAATGTCTCTTTTCATGTAGTCCAGGGAGGTACATCTCAGGTCATTCACACCAACATGGACAATGGCAGAGTTGTATTTGTACTTGTTCTGGAGTGACCTGAGTGCTTGTGTTATGTGGCAGATCCTGGCACCCGACAGGCAGCTAACTGTAACCTTCTCCTTGTCCATCCTAGTTAGTGGGACATCAGTGTGCCTTACTGTAGAGTCGCCTATTACTAGTGTGTTGGGTATGTTATTTTGCATTAAGGGCTGTGATTGCGTGGCACAATGATTATGTGAAGTATGTGTTTCATGGTTGGTGATGGGGTGTGGAGGTTGCTTGGATGTCTGCTTTGGAGGTCTCTGTTACCTTTGCAGATTTTTATTTAGAGACTCCGAGTATGTTTTCATGTATTCATGTGTGTTATTTGCTGGTGTTGGTTTATTAGTTCTATGGGAGACTGGTGGTGTGTTGCAAGTATTATCCTTCTCCTCTTGTTTGGCTGTATAACTGCATCTCTTGTATATATTAGTGTTTGGTGGTAGGAGGAGAGGGTTGTCTGTGTACATGAGGCAGTTGTAACATTACCTCAAAGTGCCCAGATTCACCAGATGGACTGGAGAGTACACCAGAAACTGCCGTTTGGACATGCCTGAATAGGTAGAGTAAGCTGTTTTTCCGATTGGCTGGTGGGGTCGAAAAGAGAGCCTTGTCCTTCTGGACAGTATAGGAGGGGGGGTCTAGTGCTAGGGTTAATTAGTGCTTGCTATGAGTTTTAAGCAAGTGCTTGACTGTGAAATGAATGGTTTGAGTGCTAAAGTTGAAGGTTTGTCTAGTTCCAAGGGAAAAATTGAAGAGTAGACTTCGTTGAGCCGAGAATAGTTTAACTCCAGCTAAATGGCGCTGCCCAGTGCACAAAACCACACAAATGTGTTTTTTGTAGCAGGGAAGTGAAAGAGAGAGAAATTAGCCCAAAATGGCCGATAAACTACTAACTTCTGGGCTGAAACCACTCCTCCAGGGACAGATAGGCTGCTCAAAGCTCCCCTCTCTCACAGGTGAACAGAGAAACTTCCTTCTATCCAAGTAAGGTATGGGCAACACAGAAACTTGTAACACAGCCCTGGATTCAGCAATAACCTGAAAAGTGGACTATACTAGTTCAGAAAGGCATGACAAAGTATATATATATATATATATATATATATATATATATATATATATATATATATATATATATATATATATATATATATATATATTTTTTTTTTTAATCAAAATTAGCCTAAAATGGCCAATAAACTACTAACATCCATAGCATGGGCAGTCTCTGGGTTATGAACTTGTCCCACCAGCATGTTCTGTTGATTGTGGTAATGAGGTAGAGGACTCTGGAGCATGTGGTGCAGAGGGATTGAGATTTCTTTAGATGTAGCAATTCTAACAGAGCTGGGTCAGCTATGGCTTTATAAGTCAAGCAGAGATTGCCTCTAAGTCGGCTATATGAGAAAAGAACAGTTGGAGTTTTTTGAGTCTGTCCATATAGGACAAGTGTTTAAGGCCTAGGGTCCTCTTTGTGAGGTACTTTTGTGTTTGCGGCCTCTCCAGTTGTTGCAGGTGTGTAGTGAGGTACATGCCAAATGGGCCATTGTACTCGATGACTGGTCTAATGAGGGAAGAGTAGAGGGAGACAATGACCTCTTTCTTTCTGGATGCAAAACCCTTAGTAATGAGATGTGCCACATAGAAGGACTTTCTGACCACAGTGGAAATGTGGTGGTCAAAATGGAGGTTGCTGTCAACCTGTATTCTCAGATCTCTTATAACACCTTCTGTGTTCAGTGGACTACCATCGATGTGGTAATTCATGGGAACCGGGTTTTTCCCAAAGGGGATGACGACACATTTTTTTGACATTGAGCTTAAGGCCATGGTTCTGACATCAGTCGTTGGTCTCAGTGAGGCCTTTCTGTAAGTTCTCAGCATCACTTGGGGAATTAATAATAGCTCCCAACTTGCAATTGTCTGCAAACTTTGTCAGATAGAATCCCTTTGTGTTGGCCTGGACTTCAGAGAAGTAGATACCAAAACAGGAGAGGACCCAGGACTGAACCCTGTGGGACTCCACTCATAACTTGTCGGCAGTCTGACTTGGAATCAGCTAGTTTCACATTGTGGGTTCTATCTGTGTGCCAGTTTGCAACCCACCTAGTGATATATGGGTTGATGCCTAGCTTAGTGACTTTTTCTATGACTCCTGAGTGGGGAATGGTATCAAAGGTCTTGTCCGATCAAGGTAGGCTGTATGAACCACCTTGCCTTCATCTATAGCTCTGGTGACTGACTCAAAGGCTGAGCAGGCATGATCTACACTTCACAAAACCAAACAAGAGTTTGGAGACTCCCTATATCTTTGTTTATTAGGTCCACGATGATGCGTTTCGTAGCTTTGCATATCAGACTTGGCAGGCTAATGGGGCAATAGTTCCCAGGGTCTGTAATTGCACCTTCTTTGTAGAGAGGGATGACTGTAGCAGTGCATCATTCGGTAGGGACAAAGCCTGAGGTGAGGCTGTGGTTGACCAGGGCACACAGGTGAGGTGCAGTTTACTCTGTAGTTCATGTAGAACACAGCCAGATATATTGTCAGGTCCCATAGAAGCTGTATTCTTGGCTTTGGACAGTGCTGTTTTAATCTGTGCAGCAGTAATACTGGATGCCTGGCAATCTACTGGTATTGTGATTGGTCCTTTGGAGGGGGGTAAAGTTGGCACTGAATCTGTTGGACAGTATATTGGCAATATCTGTTGGCTTGGTATAGGAGGTGCCATTGTGCAGTAGCTCGGAGTAAATCTGGGTACTGCCATGGATATTCTTTACATAACTATAGAAGGCCTTGTGATTGTCTTTACTATCTGCTGCAATCCTGTTTTCATAGCTAGATTTAGAGGATTTGATGAGGAATCTCAACTTTTTTTTTAGGCTGATAAGGTAGTTTTTCCAGTCTTGCGACTTCACCTTATTCCACATCAGTTTCCTCCTTCTGTTGTAGAGTTTGTTTATGGGAGTAGACCACCAGATTGGCTTCCTTTTTTTGGAGGAGAGTGTCTCGGCTCTATGGTGAGATCCATGCATTTGTGTACATGTTCGTACAGTGCATTGGTGTATGATTCTGCTGTCAGTCTGGAGGTGTGCACATCCTTTATGAATATGGAAACATCACCACCTTTGGGGCTTCGGTCCAAGTTCTGGGGCCAAAAGGTGTGAAATGAATTATAGCTTGGTAGTGCAGGGGTGATTTCTGCTGCTTTAAACCAGATCTCTGTTACAGCACAAATGTCAATGTTCTCCATTTTAAGGAGTGCTTCGAGCGAGTGCATTTTGAGATTTAGACTTCTAGCATTGAGAAGCATGATCCACAGATTGCATTTGTTTGTAGCTGTTACGGTCGTAATTTGGTCTTTGGAACACCGCCTAAAAAGGCACTATAGGGGTGGCAAGAGCCTTGGCCAGTATCCAGAAGCCCAGGGGTGACAGATGCAGGCCATCTCTGGCAAAGCACTGAGGTCTGTCAGTCATGTCATCCGAGACAGACAGATGCTGGAACCCCTTAGAATGACACCAGAAACTTAGCCAATTTTTGAAATCAACCATTTTCTGCTTGTACTGTGGTATCATTCTGGGTGATGGTAGGATGCTGCTCAGGGCTAGGGTCATACTCACCTGGGATACATAATCCAAGAGCTCCTCCATGTCTCTTTTCATGTAGTCCAGGGAGGTATGTCTCAGGTCATTCACACCCACATGTACAATAACTGAGTCATATTTGTACCTGTTGTTGAAGGACCTGAGTGTGTGCATTATGTGGCGGATCCTGGCACCTGACAGGCATCTGACTGTTACTTTCTCGCCATTCTGCCTAGTGAGTGGGACATCAGTGTGCCTCACTATCAAGTCACCTATGATTAGTGTGTTGGGCATGCTGTTTTGCCTTAGGGGCTTTGGTTGAGTGGCACACTGTTTAGGAGAGTTATGTGTCTCTTGATTAGTGTTGTGTTGTGGTGGTCAAGTGAGTTTTTGCCTTGGAGGTCTCTGCTGTTTGGGTAGATTTTTATTGAGAGCCTCCGTAAAGGGTGGGTGTGTGGTTTGTGTTTTTATGTGAAGGCAGTGCCGGTGTGTGTTCTGGAGGGCTATGTATTCCATATGGTGTGCTGCAAGTACTGACCTTCTAATCTTGACCAGCTATTCCGGTCTTGGCTGAAGAGTAAGTGGCTTCCAGTTTGTATATATAAGTGCATCTCTTGCAAGTCTGAGTGATGGGAGGTAAGAGGAGAGCGTTATCAGTGTACATGAGGCAGTTGCTACATTGCCTCAAGATGCCCAAGTTCACCAGGTTAATAGGAGAAAGCACAGGGAACTGACCTTTAGACATGCCTGGAGGGGTGGGTATTAATAATAAGTACTGTAGCTGTTTCCTTGTGGAATGTTTAGTGCTGGTAGCACTTTGTGTGCTACAATAATTGCTACAAGAAGTCTGGTAAAGTGCTAGACTAATAAGCTAGTAAAAGGGCAGGAGAGGAGAGAACTAGCAGATCTAAGGGAAAAATTGAAGAGCAGACTTTGGCACTATGCAGACGCAATCTGTATTTGGGCTAGACTAGTTACAGGAAATGCAGGAAAACAAGTGCAAATGCAAGCTTTTAATCCAGAAAGTTGAAAGAGATGGAGAAAACTGCCAAAAAGGCCATTAAACTACAATTTCTGGCCCAGAAACCACTCCTCCTCCTGTAGTAAATAGGCTACCTAGTGCTTACCACTCCCACTGATAAGCTAGAAGGCTACCCTCCAACATAGAAAGGCTTGGAGGGCTCAGGAGCTTACAAACAGTCCTGGATACAGCAAATCTGTATCTGGACTGGACTATTTACAGGAAAGGCAGGAAACTAGCGCAAATGTGGGCTTTTAAACCAGAAAGTTGAAAAAGATGGAAAAACTGCCGAAACAGCCAATAAACTACAATTTCTGTGCCAGAAACCACTCCTCTTCTGGTAGATATGCTACCTAGTGTTTACCACTCCCACTGATAAGCTAGAAGGCTTCCCTCCAACACAGAAAGGCTTGGGGGACGCAGAAGCTTACAAACAGTCCTGGATACAGAAAATCTTTATCTGGACTAGACTAGTTACAGGAAAGGCTTATAAATCCTACATAAATACTGTATTCTCTTTACATAGGCCTAGAAATACACCCATATAAAAGTAGTCGCATATCTTCGTTTTATATTTCAAATTTTACATGCAGTTAAGTTTCAATAGAAAGGAATGTTTCAGTGAAGGATACAAATGATCTCAGTGAAATAACCTTAGTACAAAGCACTAATAAGGATGAAATGTGATGACAGAGCACGCAGAACATGTGGGACAAAAACAGAGCGTATACAGATGGTACAAGGCTTGGGAACCAACGTTAAAGAGGCATGTGAAACTTGTAGGAAATTTACAGGGTCTAGTATTTTAAGAGAGACTTTTTAGACAGAAGTCAGTTCAGTTTGGATACTCATGAGATTTATTATATATATTCAGGAGTCAGTAAAAGTCCAGAAACTACAGAAAACCGTGTAACTTGTCTTAATTCTGCCATTACAGAAGAAAGAAACAAGTATGAGTTCAGAGTTACAACAGATAGTATAATAACATCTGGTTCAGTTCATCAGTGTAAAACTTGTTTGGATATTGTTAAATAACTACAATCAAACTCCACTGTGTGCTGCTACTACATAATAAACCACCTTTACCAGACCTACAGTGTAGACAGAGTTTTATTCTGAAAGGTACAAGACAATTTGGCACACAAAGAGAAACTGAGATATTTGACATTTGTCCAGTACAGCACTAGGTAATTAAATGATAAAAATATTTATTCCAGTTCTTACAGCATTGTTTCTGAGGCTTCTAACATAGTTAAAGAAGACTTTGAGGTCAGGAACATGCACATTGTGGTGTAGTGGTAAGCCTACATCTCTACAAATGAGTATCTTTTGCCCAGGGAATCCATAACCCTGAACATTGTACCAGTTGTACAAATATTTGTAGAACTCCATTTGGTGAGTTTTCATATTTTCAAATAATCACTAGTTAGGTAGAATTTTTAGAAAGCTAGGTTTATTCTATTCACCAAAGGTTCCTTATCCATTTTTTCAGAAATGTTTACTCATGCTTTGATTTATTTTGTCAGGATTTCTGCCCATATGTATTTATTTTCATGAATCTTCCTACTCTGTGGAGTCACTCTCATGATCTTCAGCATATACTAACTGAACTTCCTGACCACGTGACAAGGTTTATGCCACTCCTAAGTCTCAAATTACTGAATCCCCAAAGATATGATGCTCCGTCCACTCTGAGTTCTGTTGCTCATATCCTGGTCTCTTCCATGAATGTTTTCAATACTCTCCTGAGTCAAATGCACAAGAAAGGCATAAACTTGGAGGCATCATTCTTCCCATCTTTCATGAGTCCAGTGTAGTTCTACTGTCAAAATAGTCCTAATTTATCCTCTTCTATTGTAGTAATGGGAAAATGTAAGCCTCTGCATGTGGGAGGTAGTCTTGTCAGTTTTGGTAATGGAAATAGGCAGCATCTCTTCTCTCATTCCAGAAATGTAGACAGGCAACACCTCAACCTACAGAAGGTGTCTCTAATTATTTTTCCTTGGGTAGTTTTTCTTCATTAGTAGGATTTGGATCACCATTCAAGTGGGAATAACAGACGGCTCAGTCATGAGTAGCAGCAGCTTGTCTAAGTGGTTCAGTGAAGGAGATTGAACTTGGCTACAAACAGGCAAATTATGTTATTTTATAAAATGTAATCCTACAAATGCAGATCAAGCTTTGGATGTTTGGAAAGGAAAAGCTGCAAGACTAGTACATACTGTAGGTAAATAGAAGTGATGTACAGCTTTATCAGTACAGTAGTCTAAACTCAAATGCAAGCACTGTAGCACAATGGCAAAGATGGATTTCATGCATAAAACAAAATTATGGTAAACTCTCTTGGCTATTTTCAATTAAGCTGTCTTTCTTTTAATGGAGAATTTTCAGAATTCAAAGGTGTGGAAGGACAAGTCTTTTACAGTGCACCACTCAGTCTTGTTGCGATGCAGGCATGCCACACCATTCTCTGACAGTCAGTTTATTAGTGTGTGCAACACAAAATCAAGTCTTTAACAAATACATATACAGCCCTGCCAGTGCTGAGGTACTTCTTCTACTTTCCACTGCAGTATAGCCCAGCACTGGGAGTTCCTTACTGATCCCTGACCAAAACATGCACTTACTGCCAAACACAAGTGCAAATTCAAGAATATCTTTCCAGACAGCAAGCCACCTCAGGTACAAGATAGTAGTCAAATGTGGAATGCTGGTTCTGCAAACAGACTCAATCACTGTGATGATTATTTGTTTTTTTTTGTCTTCGTAAGCTCTCTTATCACTCACATTGAGCAAAATGCCTAGCCATCAACAGTTCCAAATAGGAAAGGTTTTCTTGTAATAAAAAAGAAGCAGAAAAAAGTAAATATTCATTTATTTATTTTACATTTGTTTACTGGGGAGGTCCGACTGGACAGAGCTGTCTGTTTTCAGCGAAGGCCCAGGAAGAAAAGCTCCAGAACAATTGCGAACATGCTATGTATAAGACATTTATATGAGCATTATGGTTTACACATTCATTTAGCAGATAGCATGTGATTGCATAATATATTTACATAAGCATAGTGGTTTAGACAAACAATTAAAAGTACAGCCGGTAGTAACAGATGATTGTCGTAAATACAGTATGTTTAGTGGAGATAATCTTGAAGATGTACTGAAGATAAGACAAGAAAGGAAAAAATAAAAAGGAGGAGAATATAGACAAGTTCATATGAGGTGCATTGACATTTTAAGGGAGAGCTTTTCAACTTAGTCTAGGGGATAGTTAATATGATCCAAAAATCTGCAAGGCCCAAGTCCAGCAAAGGTATTTTCAAGCTTGGAAAATCTGTGATAAAGATGCAAAGAAGTCTAAAAAGTTCAAAACCATGTAATTATAAGCTAGGAACTTTAAGAAACATTTTTCTCAACAAAAGTGAGAGACTATCATATCTCCATAGACTGACACACAAACATAAACACAACTGCTTACTGAAATTCAGTGCAAAGGGGAATACAAGAATTACAGCAAGGAAGCAAACATCGAAGTACATGCAGTTGTGTAAGATCTTGCCATTACAGTACATGTCCTACTTCTAACTGTATTCTTTAAACTTGGGATATCCCTTCAAGGATAGCCCACCATCCATTCAGCATGCATATGTTCTACACACGAGGTGTAAGGTACTTGTGTGACAAACAGGACATCTCATTCTCAGAAATAAAGTGCCTCAGGAGAACCAGAGTAAATTCAGGGGAAATAACAACAACAGGAATGGAACGAGAAGGAGATAAGGATGTAAGAGAAAAATACTCGGTCAGTAGCAGGGCAACAGAAAAATAAAGGAAGGCAGGAGGGAGGGACTGAATAATGCAACAGTAAGAAGTAGGACATCTATTGTTATGGTAAGATCTTATACAACTGTACTATGCCCTTCCTTATCACTGTTGCAGTATTCTTTATGACTGGGAGAACACAAAAGCTACTGTAAAGTATGGGAGGTGGAAGGCAGAGAAGATACCCATGGCAAATACTGTCCTGGCCTTGGGAATGACATCCAACTTAAAATGCTTGGTAAAAGTGTGGATGGAAGACCAAGTAGCAGCTTCCAAGACGGATCTAGTATCCAGAGCCTTGAAAAAAGCACCAGAAGAAGCTACTGCTCTGGTAGAATGAGCACAAGAAAAAGATGAACGCTGATTGCCATGAAAGGAATAGCAAAATAAAATGTATTTATTTGCCATTTGTTTACTGGGAAAGTCCAACTGGGCCAAAAACAGACCCTTTTCAGCGGAGGCCCTGGGAGAAATGCTCCACATTACAAAATGTTAATACAGAATAAACAAAACATTAGGTACAATTATAATAATTACAGTTATAGTAAAACTTCTAAGACAAAGGCAATATAGTACAGTTACAGTGAGATATGAAAGGCAGGTATTATAAATACATTATTTTAAGATACAAAAGATATTATAGTAAAGTTTTAATGATATAGTACAGTCTTTGTGAAAGAAAAGGCATTCTAGTTCAGTCTTTTAATGTAGATACGAAAAGAGAGAGAGTGTGGGTTAAGGAGAAAGACATTGTTTTGTGCTTTGAAGGTAATGACTGGATAAATGTTAAGTACTTTAAAAAAGGAGAAAAGAAAGGGGTAGAATACAGTCAGATAATGTGCTAGAGCTGTTAGAGAGAGAAAGGGGGGAATATAAGAGGGCAGAAGGCAAGAGGATACATTGTTTGAGCAGGGAGGGAAGACATAGTACTAAAGTTGTATAAGCTGTAAAGATGTGCTATAGGAGAAAGGCTAGATCAGTAAGGAGGAGGAGACAAAAGAGGCGAGAAGGTGAGAGATAGAGAGAGAGAGGAATTGCAAATGAAAGAGTGGCAAGAGCTACCAAGGGGAGACAGAGTACAGAGAGTACAAATATAGTCAATTTCATCAGCAATGGGAAGAGGAACATATCCATGGTTTGTTTAAGTATTCTTTTAGTAAGGATTTGAAGGAAGAAAGATTAGTTACTGCTCTGATGTTAAGAGGTAGGGAGTTACAAGCTTTAGCAACAGAGTAGGAGTACAGACTTTGGCCTGAAGAAGTGGAAGATTTGGAGACGGTGAGGAACTGTTTGTCGCTGGACCTGAGATTTCTGTTTGGGATATGCAGGTCAAGTAAATGCCTGATGGCTGGACAGTATAGAGGCTTGTGAATAATATTATGTGCAGTTGTTAGATGGATAAAAAGTTGGGAAGTTCAAGCCAGTTGATAGACTGCAGAGTACTGCAGTGGTATGCTGAGTGTTTAGCATTCAATGTGAACTTTGTGATTGTAGAGCAGCTTTCAAACTTGGCTTTTAGGGAGGTTTGTAGGCTGTTCAAAATTGGGGTTCTGTAAAGCAGAGAGGGTAGGAGGTACGATTTGGCTTTTGTGATTTTAGCAAGAGTATTCAGAAAATGCCTATTCCTATATAATAAGCCACGTTTCTGATGTGTTTTCTTGATGATACTTTCAAAATGTCAGTTAAACTTTAGTTTGTCATCAATAGTAACACCTAGCAATTTGGTTTGGGGAACTATTTCAATTTTAGTTTTATTTAAAGAAAAAAAATTGAATGATATTTTTCAGTGCCCTTAGAAATCCAGGAGGAGATGGTTTGTTCAGGCACTGCTAAACCCAATTTCCTGGCATGAAAGTAAGTAAAAAGTTGCTCTAATTTACGGATGCATTTTGTCTTATCCAAGTAATATCTGAGCTATCTATGTTAACCCAAGGTCTGTAGTAGCACACTGAAGAGAAAGAAAAAGAAGGGAAGATGAACAGACTGATTCATGGACAAATCAGTAACCTCCTTTGGCATAAATAAAGGATTAGTATGAAGAGACACCCTATCATTGTGAAAAAAAACAAAAACACAGAACCACAAGAACGGCTTGGAGATCAGAAATTCTCTTGGCAGAACCAACATCTACCAGCCATACTGTCTTCCAAGTATAATGTTGCAGGGAAGAAGAAAAAACAGGCTCAAAAGGAGACTATTTCAGTTCTTCAAGAACAAAATTAAGGTCCCAAAAAGGAGGAATATGCTTTCTTGGGGGCCTGATATGAAGGACAATTTTCAGGAATTGTTTGACTTCTAAACTAGAAAACAAAATTTGACTCAAAGGCAGAGAGGCAGAAATGGATGACAAACAAGCTTTCACAGAAGAATATGCCAAACCTTTACTGAGCAATTCACATAAATGAAAAAGGGCCGTAAGGACTCTAACAGAAAAAGGGTTTTGGTCATGCTTAAGATTCCAGATAGAAAATCTCTTCCATTTAGCCACAGTGAATTTTCTAGTAGTGAGTTTTTTGGCTTCCTGCAAAACCAGAAGCATGTTCTCGGAAAATTGGTGCCTGAAAAGAATCAAAACCAGTGTCAGCCAAAGTGTGGACATATGAGGGTGAAAGAAAGAAAGACCCTCTTGTCTCATGTGAGAAGTTTCATCCTGTGAGGTAACTTATGATAACTGCCCCTCACCAGGCGAAAGAAAAATGGGAAACAGTGCTGTATGGGCCAAATGAGATTCACCAGCAAAGTTTTTTGTTGTATCCCACATGATCTTGTGCAAGACACTAAGAAGTAGAGGAAGAGGAAGATAAGCATACAGGAACATCCTCTTCCTAGAAAAAGTCATGGCATCCACTTTCCAAGCCAGTGGACTTGAAACTCTGGTACAGAACTGAGGAAGATATCTGTTCAGAGGGGAAGCAAAAAGCCCTATTTTAGCAATATGCCACTGATGGACATTGTCCATAAATACCTCTCTATGAAGCATCCATTCATAAGGATGTGTCCTGGACCTGCTCACAAAATCTACCACTAGATTGTGCTCTGAAGGTATGTAAACTGTCAGAAGAACCAAGTGATGGTGGGTTGCAAAATAACAAGCTTGAAGATATAGTCTGCAAAGATGATAAGTCTTTGTGGCCCCCTGCTCATTGATGTATCACATAACTGTAGTATTGTCTGTAAAAACCTTTATAGGACCTGGAACCCAAAGGAATGAAAGGTCTGAAGAACTAGGATTAGAGCCTTCACTGCTTTGATACTGATGATGGGACCAAAGACCCTGAATATTAAAAGTTGTTGAAGGAATCTCTCCAAATTCAATCATTAGTGTCCATGTACAGCTCTTGAGAAGGAAGAGGAACCTGAAAAGGTAGACCTTGATTTAGAGAAATCTGCTGAATCCACCAATGGAGTCTAAGTTTCAGATGGGTTAAAACAGGGATTTGAAATTCCAGAGGATGGCACTGCTGGAGCCAAACAGTCTTGACGTAACACTAAAATTTCTTCATGAAAAGTTTGACAAAAAGAACCATGGGAATGGTGGATGCCACAATCCCTAGGGCTTAGAAAAGTACTTTCCCAGAAAAAATGGAAGATGGAACCTTGAGAGGCCGAAGACAAGCTAATATCGGAATAGTCTGAATCCTGCAACCTAAAAACACTTGGTTCTGAGAGGGAGTCAACATGGAATTTTTGAGAATTAAAGTAAATCCCATACTGCACAGGAGAAGCATGATGAAGTATAGATTCTGATGAAGGAGCTGTTGAGATGGGGCTTGAATCAGAAGGTCATCCAGATATGGGAATAACTGAATTCCCTGAAGTCTACAGAAAGATACTATAGGGGTCAACATTTGGTAAATACCCTTGTAGCAGTAGAAAGACCAAAAGGCAAAGCAGAGAACAGATTATGAGAGGAAGAAACAGAGAAACGTAAACATTTCCTGAAGACAAGGTGGATAGGAATATGGCGGCAAACATCCTTCAAATATAGAGAAACCAGAAAAGCCTGGGGAAGCAAAAGAGGGAAAAGGGTCTGAATAGAAAACATCCTGAAGGAAGGAACCTTGACAAAGGTGCTGAGATAAGACAGGCCTATAATAGGCCTCCATGAGGTCTCCTTCCTGGGAACCAGAAACATTCTGGAATAAAAACCTGTTCCCTGTTGAGATAAGAGAACAGGTTGTATGGCTCCTTGTGCCACCAAATCCCACAGCCCCAGAGGAAAATAAGGAAGTTGACAAGGAGGAGGAGGAGGAGGAGGGAGACTAGAAAATGGAGGAAAGGACTTCTGAACCATAAAATAACCATGTTGGATGATGAGATAACCTGGGTATATATAGGGAAGGAAAGGGTAAACCTGAGACACAGAGGAATCTGCCCAATGGGAAGGAAAGGCTGGATGTCAGATAGATGCAGAGGAAAAGAAAGACTTTGGTCTCTAGAACTTTGAGTGGGTTTATCTGTGAAACTCCACTAAGAAACTTTCTTACTTCTAGCAGGTTATCTAGGCTGCCTACATATAAAAGGAAGATTCTGAAGGATAACTCCTCTGAAACTTAGGCAGGGTCCTGCATAACCTTGCCCTTATCCTCAGGGTTTTAATCAATTCTGCAGCAGCAGTGTCAAAAACATTCTGGTTGTCTAAGGGAGAAGCTACAATTTTGTCTTTAATATCCTCCGGTAATGTTTGTAGGCACAACCAGGAATAAATCCTCATGACAGAAACAGATGCAGTTGCCCTAGAGGTGGCATCAGCTGCATCAAAGCTGCATTTAATGGAATGAAGAGCTACCTGACAGACAGCACTCAGGAGAGAGAGAGAAAGAGAGAGAGAGAGCAGAAGTATTACTATCTGAATCAGGCATTTCAGTCGTCTCCCCATCACACCCACAACTAAGATAGAAGAGCCAGGACATATCTAGTCATGTGGATCTGATAATTAATGGCCCTAAAATCCAAAGTAGCAGTAGTATGCAATTTTTACCAATATCTCTCCATATAACAGCTGTCTTTATCAGAAGGCAAAAGCTTGGTGGGGGAAAGCCATTTGGGTGGCTCATCTGTGGACATTGTGGATATGGAAATAACAGCAGGGTCAGATAATGTACTTTTATAGAAGTATTTATGATCTTCAGGTACTTAAATCTGTCCGGCTTCTTAAGGGCCAGTGTTTGAAAGTCAGGAGCCTGAGAAGCTGCTGTAAAGGTGTCCAACAGGGCAGTTAAGACAAGAGGGACTTCAGAAGGTCTGGGTGGGTCCATTTGCTATTGTCATAATACCTCTTTTCAACCTTTGATACTTGGAAACAATTCAACTTAAAGTTTTCCATCATACAAATCACTGTATCCCCAAAGGCTAAATTCTCAAAAGAAGAGTTAGAGGACAAAGAATCTTATTCATTAGACCCCCACCCAAAGTCAAATGAGAGTGCAATTGTGAGGGATATGCTAAGGATTCTTCAACAAAGTCCAACTCCTCATCAGAAGAACCAACATTCCTAGGTCTCTTAGATGGAGTAGATGACCAGGGAGTGGCAGCAGCAGAGACAGACGATCACTGTGGAGGTTTTGGAGCCATGTGGGCATTAAACAGCCCTTGAGTAAAGACTTGCTACTCTTTGTGAGGATCCTTAGTTACAGTAGTCACAAGTTTGGTTTTCTGTTTCTTTTTTAAAGGAACATCTGCCTTGATAAATCTAGGAGTTTCAGAGCCCTGCCTGGATTCAGTGAGGGTACCAAGTACTTATTCAGTAACTAAAATTACAGAATTCCCTACAGGCCCTTTAGATGTAATCATCTGTAGTACCCACAATGCATCTGTACCAGACATATGTGGAGCCAAAGCCGACATGTGAGTAGGCAGCTCCATGTCAGCCTCCAACTGGATTGTGGCAGAGGGAACTGGCATTAGCACTGGCCAGTTTTTCATCCAACCCAAGAAGACATTCAGGGGAGGGCTGGACAGTCGTAGATTCATGACATATTTTTTTAGTTTTTTCTTAACAGATGGCTGAACTTCGGTGTGGGTGGATTAGGACATGATACCCTGGGTCAATAACTTCAGACCATGGTTTTCCAGATATATAGAAAGGAAAGACAAATGGCTGCAGGGTGTCCGAGGGACAAAAGCCTGACAGATATCACACAGAGAATGGTTGCGCATAGCTGCTAAACAAAAAAATGCACTTCTTGTGACTGCCTTTATGGGGAATCTGCCTTCCACACTCGCATTTCCCCTTCCTGGATGAAATGAAAACAAACCATAAGGAGGAAAACAAGAAAGGAAGGAACCCCAATTAGGCACTTGTCTTAAGAGGAAGCATCTCAGTGAACAGCATACAGACTGAATTCAAAACAAGTGTTTGGACTGATCACAAAGAAGTTCTGTGGATTAAGTGTCTGTGCATTACATATGTACCTTAAGCCTTGCATGAATGGCATACAGCTGACATTCAACACTGGCAAGTTGTAAAGGCTTTGGTGTGCTGGACAGGCATTAGGCTATCCTTGGCAGGATATCCTAACTATAAAGAATACTACAACAGTGATAAAGAAGGACATCTATATGTACTTT
>NC_056745.1:983718419-983895919 GCF_019279795.1 Protopterus annectens | reverse complement strand
CTCAAAAATGTTTACACCCTGACAAAACAAGTCCAGATTCTCCCTTTAACTGGCCTCAGTAAATACTATTAGAAAATTTCTTAGGAAACTAAAGCCCACTTCTCTAGCTGCTGACCACTTATCACCTGAGTTCCTAAAACCATTTGCTGAAGTAATTGCATATCCTATATCCATGCTAATAAAGAGATCTATGTCAGAACAATATATTCCTACCATCTGGAAAACTTCCTTCATCACTCCACTCCACAAAGAAGGGAATTCTACTGAATTGTCTAACTACTGCCCTATTGCAATTATATCCCCGTTATTTAAAATACTGGAAAAAATTGCTCATAAGCAAATCATGGATCACCTAGCTGCAAACAAATTGTTAACCAATACACAACACGGCTTCCAGCTACACCACAGCACCACCACTGCACTTATGTCATTTACAAACACAGTTAACAACCACAGGAATAATGGTAAGCATGTATCCTTCATCTTTTTAGACTTATCAAAAGCTTTTGATATGGTGGATCACAACAAACTCCTACATGCCCTCACTGACATGGCCTTATCACATTCTACTCTTACCTAGTCCCAGAGCTACTTAACTGGAAGACAAGCAGTATGTTGGCACCATAGTCAATCTCCCCTACTTCCAGTCACCCTAGGAGTCCCCCAAGGGTCTATCCTTGGCCCCATACTCTTCTCCATATTTGCAATCTCTACACCACAGCCCCTTCTGCCACAATTATACAATACGCTGATGATTCCACAGTAATATGTGCTGCTAATACCCTTCAAGAGCTACAAACACTCACTCAATCATCCTTTCTCAAAACAGAATCCTGGCTAACAAACTCCTGCTTAATTTTAAACCCCAGTAAGACAAAACTCATGCTATTCTACCCCAATACAGCTACTATACCCACAGGATCTTTCTTTTTCATTGCTTCCACACATAGCACTACCTTCATTCCCTCTCCACACACCAAACTATTGGGTGTGGAAATAGACACCAATCTTTAACATCTTCACTAATCTTCAACATCTTCACTAATCTTCATTATTCTTCCTATCCTCAGTCATCACTGGTCTAATACGCTGATGACTCTCCTGTCATCACTATTGCTGACTCTCCCTCCAAACTCATCTCTACAACACAGATTACCTTTAACTCGGTAGAAAACTGGCTCTCTGATAACCAGCTTATCCTTAACCCAAAAAAACTAAGCTACAGCTTTTTACTCCTAAAAACTACAACCACATTAAATCCACTTTCACAATCCTGTCCCTCAATAACACACACATTAAGGTGGAAACTAGCACTAAACTCCTTGGTGTCATCATTGATGACCAACTTAAATCTGATCTACACATTAACAACTGTATCAAGAAAACTCATCGGAAACTAGGACTCCTCTACTGCAACAAAAAGTTTCTCACCAGTGAAGCTAAAGTAACTCTTTCTTATGCTTACCTCCTACCCAGTGTATTATATGGCTCTCAAATTCTTACTTGCCTCAACTCCACACTCCTTGCCAAACTTGAATCTATCTACAATAAAATAGCCAAATTTGTAGCCCATCAAACTTACAAGTCACATCACTGTCTCTCACTCAAACACCTTAACTGGCTAGAACTACCTCACCAGCTTCTTCTCCCTCAACTCTAGATCATCCACTCTGTCCTTTATCAGCCTTCTTACTGTCCTACCCTATCATCTGTCACTTCCCACTATTCACCTGCTAGATCCCTCCAGAGCTCTAATCTAGATCTGCTACAAATCCACAACCCTAAAACTAAGAAAGGATGTATTCTTTATAGCTATAATCCTTCCAAGGCCTGGAACAAACTGCCACTAGAGATCAGGTCACTCAAGCAACTTAGTCAATTCAGGCTATCCACTAAAAAATACCTATTAAGCCAATGGACCTGCATCTGTTCCCACACCCCCTTAAGTAGCTTATCAACCCTAACTGCACACCTCTATCTGCGCCCAACCTATGTAACTTTCTTTAACTTTCTGGACCTTACCTCACATTAACTTCTCTATCCTAAGCACATTACATACATTCTTATCGGCATAATGTAAGATTTTACGTCTGGTGACAAAACTATTGTTAGTTCTTCTGAATGATGTAGGGTTCTAAATCTGACAGACACAATGATTAGTTTACTGTAGTAAATCCTTGTTTTTCATGTATATGATGCTTTGAATATTTTCTGTAACACAGTTGTTGATTGTTTACTTATTTTTGTAAATGATAATCTGTAGAACATTTGGAGCTTTTCTCCCCAGGCCTCTGCTGGAAAAGGGCTACTTAGCTCAGTCGGACAAACCTGCTCAACAAATCTAAAATACATAAATAAATAAAATATGAGATTTGACAACCACATATCCCAATCAATTGAAAAGGTCCACACTGCTATATAGGAACAAGCAGTATCTCACAAAAAAAACAAAACACAAACACAAGAATAACTATTGCCCAAACTCATTTGACCTCAGCTCTTCTTTATGCATCACCTGTACTTATAAACCTCAGGAGAACTGAACTGGCAAAACTAGAATCCTGTTACAATAAAATAGCTAGGTATGCAGCAAACACTACATTCAGATCTCATCACTGATCTGCCCTAAAACAATTAAACTGATTAGAACTTCCCCAACTCTTAAACCTGTCCATCCTTAACATGGCTTACAAAATCTGTTATTATCTTGAAAAAACTCCATCGCTACAAGGCTTACTAGAGCCTTATTCCTGTAGCAGAATTCTGCGCTCTAATAATAAGACCCTCTTACAGATCTCAACAGCACACAATCATGCTGGAGAATCTACTTACTCGCATTATATTGTCAAGATTTGGAATGATCTACCTATTAACATCACATCTAGCACTACTTTAAGTAAATTTAAACAAATGCTAAAAACCCACCTTACCAGTAAATGGCTATGCCCTTGCTCCGCCCTAGACTAAGAATTTCCCATTCCTCTTAGATAACCTTTCTTCATACTAACACTGCTATCCTAGACTTCACTGTTGATTTATGTATTATTATTAACTTATATGTACCCACTCAAATGGGAACTCTCCTAACCTACAAAATTGTGTAAATATAACTCAATGTTATTTTCTACCATCTTGTGTATTAAGTACTCTTATCCCAGATATATCTTTATTTTGTACATACTTGTTACTTTCCATCAATGTAAACTATACTCTATGTCCAGTTGTTTATCTTGTTTACCTATACTGCCTCATTTATGCTACTATTTGTAATCTGTTTTCTGTTATGTATTCTCTGAAATATTTGTCCTTTTGGATTTCTCTGTGTGGAGCTTTTCTCCCAGGCCTCCGCTGAAAAAGGACATTTTGTCCAGTCGGATTATCCTGGTTGTCAAATGTAAAATAAAACAAATAAATAAATTATGAGACTTTAAAAAAGTATGACAGAAAGTTCAATAAGTAACAGATACTATGAGCACCTATTACAGCTGGTGAAGTTTGTTTCAAGTTTGTGGAAGAAGTTATTTATTGCTGGTAGAGAAGAGAAGGATAGGCAGGAATGTAAACTATTTTTTTTTTTGCTGGCTTATGTAACAAGTGATGGATTTGGAAAAGTATGTGGTTAAGGATGTATACAAATTTAATGGTGGTTACTGCAGGATGTAAGAGTTTGCTGTTTTGAGTAAACCTGAGTTACATTATGTTAATTCAGGAAGGAAAACATCTATAGCCCCAATGAAACATCACGTTTCCTCAATTTTTTTGACTTCATGAAAATAGGCTTCTACCTTGTCTGTGTTGAAATTTTGCTCTAGTTATTTGAGAAGTAATATAAGGAAACCAGAGTAACCAGGTAAATTACTGACCCTTCTGCAAGTGAACAGATTTGTATCTTTGTATCTTAACAATATGGTTGGTGTATACAAGTTACAAAGCTGTGGTGAGCTATAAAGGGTAGTTGGTATAATATTTTATGGGCCAGCTGTAATATCTGAATTTTAACTTATTTTTTATTCTGTCAATTTAATAATTTTAGTGACGAGCAGTGATGTGTGTGAGATGCGCTGCTTTATTGCAGTCTGCATTTCACTTCCTATTAACTTATCAAGTACAAACTTGTCACATGACAATTATCAAAAAAATATTGTTTTTTCACTGATAGTAATATACTTGGTTGTGGGTGAGTATACTCCATATTGCACAACTTCAGGGAAAGGACAAAATAGCGCCAAGTGTAAAACATAATTTTAGTGATTATGAGGTGCATTAAATTCACAGCTGATACTCATAAGGGAATCCACCATAAAGAGTTTATGAAAAAGGCTGGAGTTAAGTTTTACAAAGCTACTGCTTCAATGTAACAATTTTGATAGAACTGAATTTGCAAGTGATTTTCTTACATTGTTTATAATTCTGCAGAGTCTATCCAGGTCATTCGTTTGTTCATTCATTCATTGTCCATTAGTCATTTAAACATGTTCATGGTCACATGGCAGGCAGCACATATGGCAGCAAGCAATGGGTATAACTCAGAGCACCAAATTGCGGATAGGATGGCTGTCCGCTGACAGACACATATACTAATAAAAATAAGTACATCACATATAAAATTGCAGTAAGCTAACTCACCACCCAACATGTTTTTGGAAATTGGAAGAAAACACAACCCCAGTGAAATGCATATGAAGGAAGGTAAATATCAAAGGTCTGTGGCTGGCCCAGATTGCAGAAGTCCACAAACTTGGAGCTATTATAAGCTCTGCAGCTGACTCCCAGGTTCTCCAGGAGAGCCTAACACACACATAATTGGTGCCAGGAGTGCATCCTACAGCTAAATGTTAATAAATATACTACAGTGGCCTTTAGTAAACATATGCATCCATGCACTTCTCCCCTGAAAATTGACACAGTTTTGACTATTATGCATGTACTGTAATTAGGAAATAATTCTACGTAGTCAGAGTGATTGCCAGGAGTATATCCTCTAGGTCAAGGTAAATTTTCCCTCTCTACTTCTCCCTTATTAGAGCCATAATATAATATAATGCCTGTTTTGGTATGTCTAAACTTATGATCCAGTTTGAAAGACCTCAGTGTTTCCTCACACAAAAAGCAAGGTCATACCTTTCATGTGCTATGCAAACCAACATAAAGTATTTTCTCTCATTCTTACAGACTTTTCACCAGTGCCCTTTCTATTGCTTACAAATCTTTGAAAGATCTAGTCCTAAGCAACTTCCTACACAATACCAAAACAAACAACACTGTAAGTACCCAATCAGAATAGACAACATCATAAATACCCAATCAAAATCGACAACATAGTAAATACCCAATCAAAGGAACTAATTTTCTACTGCAGCATAAAAAGGACCTGCTAGTGAGGTAGGTACCTCTCTCAAAGACTCTTTAATCAAATAGACTTCCACTAATTGTTAAGTAAAGTGGCTCATTGACCCTCTTCATACACAACCTGGATGAATGGATGTGAAACTATATACTCGCTGGTCTACCTGTTTCAAACTCTCATTGAAAGAGGAAAAAAAGGTAGCAGTTGCTTTATGTTAAAGGGCACTAAAGAAATGGGATCTTGAGGCTAGCTATAAATGATTTATCTGATCCAAAGAATGAACCTGTGCCATTTGCATTTGTTCATAGGTTGACAGGATGATACTAGGCTGCTGGCACAAAGGCCATTATAAGCCTAGCCAAGAATTCTGCCCATGTTCCCTCAAAGTCAGCACCTTGTTGCATTTGTTCACTGAGTCCTCTGTCCAGGTAGATATAATATATGCTCATTGAATTGTTACAGTCTGCAATCACTTAGTCTGTCACTGTGTGTTCTAATTTTGTCTGTTTTATAATTATGTCATTATTACTGCTTTCTGCTAGTTAACTTCCAAATTTTGTCTACTATATTTCTATCCAAATTATTGCTAAAAAGTACAAGTGTATGATCAGCTCATCTCTTGAATAACAAAGAATAACTATATAAGCAAATAAATAACATAACTTTATAAACTAGATATTTTCACTGAATGAACTTTAAATATTGAATCTCTTCTTTCTGCATAAAAACACTAACTACAGATGAAAGTTATTATGTTTTCAACTCATAATCTGATTTTGAATTCATATTATCTCATTCACATCAACACCTGTGTATAACACACATGCCATAATAGGGTACTATTTTAACTTATAAAATAATGGTCCATGCTACACACAGAAATCACTAACAGCACATGCTCTTTTTAAGTTCAAGCCTTTTGAAAAGTTTGTCAGTTTTATTAGTGGAGATGGTCCAGAACATTAGAATACACGAAGTGTCAATGATTTCCTCTGCAATTTGTGGAAATCTAAGTGCAAAACTATATTTCTTTTAATGAATTGATTTCTAAGTTGTAGCATCACCCCCATGCCCAAAGACATGCTGCAAGTGGATTGGACATGCTACAAATTGGCCCTAGGTGTGAGTGCGTGCGTGTGTGTGCCTTCCGTGGAAGGTTGGGTGCCGGGCTGGCAACTCGATACCTTAAAACTCCACTGCCAATCATGAGCGGACAAGGTGATCCGCTGTGGCAACCCCTAACTGGGAATAGCCGCAAGAGAGAGAGAGCATCAGCCTTTATATTAATTGTTAATCTAGATGGTACTCTGCTACTATTATTTAAAGATATAATTTGACAAATGGAGGAGTGAGGTGGTAGTCCACACTGTTACCCACAGCATATTCTTCATAACATGCAAGTTCTTAGTTTCAAACTTGGAAAAAAGCATATGGTAACATTTGACTATTGATAAAGGAGAGGAATTATGCCCTGTCATTGTCATTAAACCATACCTCTCAATTTCTGTGCCCAAAAATTCTGAATAAAGCCAAACATAATGTAGGGTAGACAAAGTACCAAAATTAGTGGCAAGTTTAAAAATTTTTTTTATTTATTTTTTATTTAACATTTGTTGACCGGGAAAGTCTGACTAGGTTCCACAGATCCTGTTTTCAGCAGAGGCACGGGGAGAAATGCTCCAGACACATGTCTTTAGAATGTGGGAGGAAACCGGAGTACCCGGAGGAAACCCACGCAAATGCAGGGAGAACATGCAAACTCCACACAGAAGGCACCCCGGCTGAGAATCGAACCAGAGAACCTCTTGCTGTGAGGTGACAGCATTAACCGCTGTCACTCTAATTTACTAAAAAAGCTTATAAAACAAATGACATTGCATGAGCATACACTTTATGAACAATAAAAAGTGTGAGCCTGCTCTCTAAAATTGCTGACTGGAATTCTTAGTAATTTCCCAGAAAATTAAACATTTTATGAAGGACATAACAAATATATGAGGCAAAATCAAGGACATTCAGCAAAATCATGGACAGTTGAGAGGCATGTACAATACAGAAGGAAACATATAAACATACAAATAAATGAACAGAAGGAATAATAAAGAATGGCATATCACAGTCTGCTGTACAGCTCCTGTATGCTAGTACAAATCCAAAGATGTAAAGTAATACTTAGCTGTGCAGGGTTTGTTGTTACAGTGTTTGTTACTATTTTTGTCATCTGTCTCACCGTTGCTCATAATAAATGATCTGCAACAGACTACAAAATTAATTCCTCTGAATTAAAGAGCAAGACCTGACCTTCAATACAGCTGTGGCATTCTTGTGGAGATTCTCTTCTGTCATTGTGCAGGTATATTGCCAGTCAGAATATTAATCAGATTCCAAAAGTTACAAAACAGCATTATGTGGAAGATGCTTATCCTACAGCAGGTGAGTGCTGGAGTGACTCCATGCAGAAAGTAGTGCGGTTAATTATTAGCTTGCAGCAATGGGAACAGCATCCACTGAACAGCCATTAATGATAATGAAACGGCAGCTCATTACAGCACCACACATGCTTTGGCTGTAATCCGGCCATCTTAAAATCATCATGTTATTACACCCCAGGTAAATTTAAAATAGGATGACATAAGGTACACCATGCAGGAGGAGTGTTGGGAATCATGACAGATTATACCAAGCTGTGCAGCAACATAACTTGAGCCACCTTATAACTTGCCAGTCATTAGATTTTATGTATTCAGGTAAAGAGAAATGCATTATTTTGTACAAATCAGAGAATTAGAATTCTGTTTAAAGGAGACCTACACCTTAAGTTATGTAGACACTTCACAAATGATCCAAATGTCAGATTATTACCTCATGTTGGCAAAAGAAAACTTAAAATTTATGCTGACACGTGCTGCTGTAGAACTCCATATGAACACAGTTCCTAATACTACCTTTTGGAGTCAAATTGCTCCATAATTTAGGAAATAACATGCAAGACAATGCAGACTGCAATAAAGTAACACATTACAGAAAGCAGATTAGTGTTTTTTTTTTTTTTTTACTGAGCAGATCAGTATTTAAGTAAAAGGTGCAAGCCCAGAAAATGTTTCTGCTTAAGTATGTCTTGACATAACTTTCTATTCTTGTGTAGGACTATTGGCAGTGTACGAGTACAATACAGACATAATTTTATAAATCATTGAATATTAATTAGTAATCAAGATATTCAGCAAGCTAAAATAAGGTACTGCAGGTGGGATGTTCAGCAAGGAATATGATTTTAAGTAGGTACTTATTAATTATGGAAAAACTGTCTTTGCTAATTTCTCTACCCTGGCAATGCCAGATTAGAAAACTAAAATGTACCTTAAGAAACAGGAATGCTCTCTGGAGTGTCCATGTAGCCACAGGAATTAGTTTGTCCTTTTGTTTCTTTAAAGAGGAAGCAATCTACCATGGGAGTGTGAATACTGAACTCATCTTGCCTTACTTTAGATGCTGATGAAGATGCAGCCCTTGCCTTCTACATACCTTTTCAAATGATATACAGTGACACAGATGGTGACAGTGGAGGTACATCGAGAGCACATACCTTATATGCGTTGGAGTGCATTGGACTGAGGCACTTTACAGGTAATCATGATCCAGTAAGCCCTCCAACTAGAAGGGGATCAATTTTAAAATTGTTGTTCTATGAGGGGAAAGCCCGCCCCCAATATCCACACATGGAAATTTACTGCTTCTATCCCTTAACTAATGTAACCAGCTCTGAGATTGCAAAAGCGCTATGTTAGTTGAAAAGTTGTTAGTATGAGCCCACTGAATTAAATCAACTTAGCAGATTATGGCTTACAGAAAAGCAACACAATCAAACAAACATATACACCTTCAGTGTCAGGGATATCTGACACCTATGGGTTCTAGACCTACACTGGTGTTAAATGTTATATTCCCCTACCAAGAGTGCTATTCAGCCCTGTGGATGTTCTGAACTCTAGAGGTATAATTCATCTGATGAAACCCTAAAACTAAATGGATCTTAAAGTTTTCATGGTACATATCAATGAATAGCACATTTTTGTTTATATATATCCATTAAGATCAATATACATAATAACATAAATTAAAAAAAAGAAAAGAAAAATAATCATGCAAACAAACTAAGCATATTATTTAAATGTATATAAATGTTAGTGTGCTTATCTTATTATATTTCATTTACATATTTTTAAGGAACATAAATACAAATAATATTTCTATAAACCCAAATAACTTATCCATATTTCTTCTGCAACCATGACTAATTTTCCCAGCATTTCCATACATGCTCAAAGATGGTGGACTGTCTACCTATAGATGCTATGTTGGTTTCATTGCCTAAACAGTTACATTTGTTACTTGATGATTTTATAATATGTTTGCAACTTGGATTTCTGTTTTATTTTTAATTGGTTGCTTGTTTCAGTCATAGACTGGTAAGGTTAATGTGTGAATGGCATGGGTTCTGGTCCTTAGCAAAAATACTTGGTATATTCTGGGCTGAGCTCCACTTTTGTAATTGCACTCTTCTGTCTCTTGGGTGACTATTTTTCTTGAAGACTGGAGATGGTGTGGTGGCTGGAATGAGGATATAGACTTCAGTATAGTAGCTACATTTAAACAGAGCGTTCCTGAGATGGTCAGAACTTGTGTGGCAAAATGGACTGACTCAGAGGTCCTACTGGTTGCACCCTGATTTCCTGTGACATGTTTTGTATTCCGTCTATATTGTGGTGTTTTTTTAGAAGATTATGTGGTACTCTAGTCTGCTAAAAACAAAGTGGATTTTATTAGCATGTTGATTAACTGCCATCAAATGATACAGTCTGGGTTCCATGGACTTTTATTATCTAATACACTGTTTAATGCGTGTTCTGATTTTATTCATTATTACTTATCAACTAGTACCATGTGTTAATAACAGTTTTAAGGAGTTATTTATAGTACACAAATTCAGTGTTGTCGTTACTGTTATTGTTATTTTTAAAAATGGTGGTGCTGTGAGGTTGCTTAAGCATCCTAGTGTGTTTTACGTTGGAGTAACCCCCTGTAGCTTTAATACTTAAATGCTTGTGTATGACATCAGAAGGGGTAATGAACTCTATTGGCAGTTTGTTTTTTGAATTGTTTTAAAAGGTGTTTTTTCTAAGTATTTTACTGTTTGTAGTTTGAAGAAGCTGGAACACTTTTCCAGCGAAAGCACTTACATTAAATCTTGTTTTGGTTTATCATATAATCTGTTGTGGTGGATTAACTGGACTTTAAGCCATTCAGTTGCCGTTTTACCCAGTTTGTTCTTTATTGTTAGTTTTCTGTGTCTGTTATGGCGAGTGGCTTGGGTTCACCCTCACAACTTCTCTTTACTCAAGAGAATGGAAGTAACAACGTATCTTCGGGCTCCCTGGAAGCAAATGCTGCAGGTAACCTCACCGTTTTGGTGGAGCAATTGTTAAAGAAAGTACACACCTTGTCACAATGTTTGGATGCTAATACAGGGCAGTCGGCCCTTGCAGGTGCGGGTGCACCTAGTAGCCAACAATTTGAACAGCCTCAACCTCCTCATTTCAATCTCATGGATGGCAACAGAGCAACTTTGGTTCTTCAAAACCACCCACAAGGAGTGAGCGAAGACGGCCGAACAAGGTCAACTATTCAGGGGCAACTTAATCCGCATGGCAGTAACATAATGGGTGAAGTGCAGAGAGTTAGTGATGTCCCAACAACTGAGGTATTTCTGAGACAAACTTCTTTTTTTTAATACTAATGTTGTCAATGATGGGGCTAGCAATAACAATAATAACAGTAATATAAGCTCCATGCTGGGGTTGTTAAATGAATTTGACCAAAAATTATATAAATGTAGGAAACTTCAGTTGGAAGTTTCCTAGCTAGAAGAATGCATCAATAAAAAAATTATTCCAAAAGGATTACGGCAGTGGCGATAATCAGTTGGGTTAGTAAATGGCTCACTGTTCCATTTGGAGCTTAAAGCCCCATTTGACAAACAAGGTCTGGAATTCCTTAGTATTTTAATCAAAAACTATGTGGAACATATTTCTATGCTTAGAAATGATTTAATAACACTAGAACAAAGTATTGTTGTGCAGATGAATATGATAGATACAGATTTGAATATGCACGCATATTCAGCAGCATTGAAACTAGTCTTTGTAAGAATGTTGAAACTAAAAAGAAGAAAATACTTAGAGACATGAATGAGTATTTGAAAGGTTTTGCCTATCCAGCCCCTCCATCTAGCACTAACACCAGTCTCAATGGGGTTGGTTTGAGACTAATGTTGATGAAAGTAATCATAATGAGTCCATGAATGGTACGGTCAATGATGGTAGCCCATGGGTTCGCTGTAGTGAACAAATCAGGAATAATCAGCAATGCCAGGTGCCTCAGTATGTTGACCAAATGGAAGGCACTACTCCTGCTGGTCATAGTAATAACTCTTATCACAATAATAACCTTAATCAAGGTTTTCAGTTGAACAACAAAGTGCAACAATAACAATTTTCGAACTGGCACACCAACAACAGGAGGCAGGGCCAGAAAAGGAGGCGGCAGAATCGGAGGAGGAGATAAGAGGGATTTCGCCATATGTCCTGGTAAGCACTGAGGGAGTCTTTAACATTTTCAACTTTAGTTCACTCCTGGTGAATAAGGATATTGTCAACTTCTTTTCTAAAGGGCTGACTTTTGTTCCTGACAAAATTGCCAATTAGGTCAAAACCATCATTGACCTTAAATTTTTCATTCATAAGCTCAGTCTTTCACACCTTATGGGTTCCAATTCCACACTGATTAATAACTTAAAGGTTTCCAGCCTGTTTAACCCACAGCTGCAAGACACTCTAGCTTTGTTTGAAAAAGCTTGTGAAATTGATTTCAGAAGGTTGCTGGTGAACAATACATGGTATGCCAATAAGTGTAAGAACATCGACAGTGAGGAACTGGCATTTATTGATTTGTTAGATACATGTAAAGTGCGAGTTATGGAACCCGATAAGGGTGGTGGTTTAATATTCATGGATCAGCATGATTATGTAAGCAGAATGCAAGTTGTCTTAGACAGTGTAGTATATGAACAGGTTAGTCTTAACCAAGTGAATGGAGCCTACAGGTCAATCAATAACACCCTTAATGATTTATTTTTGGAAGGGAGTATTGATATTGATAGTCTACACTACTTAATATGCCAGCACCTATTATTCCAAAATACTTTGGGACTCCAAAGATCCACAAAGACCTCACCAATCCACCTTTTAGACCTATAGTGGATGGTAGAGGGTCTATCACATATGCATGTGCAAAATTTGTGGATGCTAAGTTAAAACCTATTGTTAGATCTGAGCCCCAAATATGCCATGATTCTTGGCATTTTCTTGAGAATATAAACAAGATAGTTTTTGATGACAGTTTGTTATTTGTCACAGTGGATGTTAAAGATCTGTACACCGTTATTCCCCAAAAACTTGGTGTAGAATGGGCTAGAGAATTTCTCCATCTCAGGGGGCTTGACAACAAAGACATCAATGTCATAGAGATTTTGTTAGAATTAGTTTTGAATAACAACTTTTTATTTTTTGAGAACCAGTTTTTCTTGCAGAAAAGTGGGGTAGCCATGGGGGCCCCCTGTGGTCACAGTTTTGTGACTAGTGTGATGGCTTACTGGGAAAGGGTATTCTTGTTTAACAATTGAAAATTTAGAGAACATGTAACTTGGTATACACGTTACCAAGATGACATGTTCCTCATTTGGAAAGGTGAAGCAGTTTTAATTCAAGTATTTATAGATGAGATCACAAAGTTTACGAATTGTCTTGAATTCACCTATCAAATAGGTTATGATGAGATAGAATATTTCGACATCCACCTTTCCAAAGATACCCTGAATAACAGATTTAGGACCACCAATTTCCGTAAGCCCACCTATTCTAATGCATTCCTACATTTTTCAAGCTGCCACCTCTTGCATCAAAAGAAAGCAGTAGTCAAGGGGCAAGGAGTAAGGGCAGCAAGAATGGTTTTTAATTTTGATGATTTCAGCAAGGAATGTGATTTGTTAAAATCTATGTTTAACAAAAGGGGTTACCCTTAGGCATTCACTGAACTCATTTTCAATGAAGTTATTAACAAAAGATGCACAGTCTACTTTTCCCCTTTGGTTTCGGTTTTTGGTTATGACGTCTGTTTTGATGAGCCACAATTGAAGATGGAGATTAATTCTTCTCAAGTTCCCACTGATAGGCAGGTCATTAGATTCTTGACAACCTTCTCTTTGGATTCTTATTTTATCAAGGAAATCATAATTAAAAACTAGGAGTTTATTTTAGATGACCATTCATTAAGAAGAACTTCTGGTCAAGTGCCCCAGTTTACTTATAGAAGAGGTTTAAACTTGAAAAATTTAGTAGAGAATCCCAAAAAAATAGTGAAGGTACACACAGGCATGTTTAAATGTGGTAGATGCCATCAATGTAACTATTGACATAATTCCCAAAACGAACAAACCAAATAAATACGAAAAAGCGAAAAGCCAGCAGCTGGAATCAGATGAATTTATTTTACTTAGATAAACTTTAAATGCACACACGTTCAAAAACAAATATAAAATAAAATAGAAGTAAGCGCTTTCGTTTAATTGGTATTAAACTTCCTCAGACACTATCTTAAATTACTTCACTTCCTTTTATAAACTTTCCTAAATTCAAACAGAACCACATGACTCAAAAAGCCAACGCATGCCTACTAATAACATTTTGACACTCTAAAAATATATGCCATGATCCATTCATTTTCTTCATAACAAATCTATCCAAATAACATTATAAATAAATTTCACATTTCTTAATAAAAAACTTATAAAACCATAAATATTACAACAAATATATATTATATAATAAATATTTTAAATATTAAATAAGTAATTATATACTAAAACTTATTTCATTTAAAAGTTTATATATTACTATTTGTTATCTTCTGAATGCCATTATATTCATTATTTATTTAATTTAAAAATATTTTACTAATAATCACCTTAAATATCATAGATATAATTATGATTGCACAAATACTTATTAAAATAATGTTATCAGCCTTATAAGGGTGGAACAAATCTATTTTTCTCTATTGCCACTAATAAATACTTAAAATTTTGTAGTATAATAAATATAAAAAAGATATATAGAATGCTTAGGATAAGCTAGCCCATTTGCGTACTGGTTCATATCTCTCTCTAATTTGTGCATTTTCCCATTCTTTAACTTGAATATTTGCTGTTTGATACTATTATAAATTCTCAGCATATCATATTGGATATTGTCAAAAGAAATCTCAGCTCTAATATCCTTGTCTAGTCGATCCAATTCTACCATATGCTGATCTATTTCTACTTGATTATATTTAATTAATAAATTCAATAATTCTCTACCACTTCTATCGAACAGCTGCAATAATTCAGTATGTAATGTAGAATTATAAACTAAACCAGTAGGATAACGCCAAAAGTACGCAAATGGGCTAGCTTATCCTAAGCCTCCTGAAGAGCAAAGAAGAATTAAGCCTTATGGCTATAATAATAACAAATCAAATAATGAAATTAGAATAAAAGATGATAATGACATTGGATAACATAATGATTTGGTGTATAATGAAGAATTTCCAGAACTGAGAAGGTCCGAAAGGCTGAAAAATAAAACCCCATATTTGAACCATCAAGCAGCGGGGTTTCAAGGGGCCAGACCCAAGGACAAACAATGGAGAACTTAAACAATAATTTCTTATTGGACTTAAATGAGAACAATGATTCGAATGATTTTCAAATAAGTAATGATGAAATACTGAATAATGAATTTAAACATATTATAGTAAATAATGGTGGGAATTTTAAAGTTTATAATTTTTCCCATATTGAAGTTAACCAAGATGTAGCAAATTTACTATCTAAGGGATACACCTTTGTTCCTTAAAAATCATTCGATTTTACCACTGTTATGATTGATATGAAATTATTTCTAAGGAAAAGTAATTTCTCCTTGATGTATCATGATACCATTTATAGTGAATCTAATAAGTTTAACATTAGTAGTACTTTTAATCCACCTTTATATCCAAAATTATTATTGCATGAGAAAATGTGTGAATATCAGCTGAAAAGTTTAGATAAAATGTGTAAAATTACTGGTTACCCTTCTAATTTAAATTCAGATGAACAAAATATATTAAGGGCTTTGCAGAAAGAAAAAAATAGAATTATGAAGCCTGATAAAGGAGGAGGGGCTGTTATAATGAGTAATGAATTGTTTAATCGAAAATTAAATTCTATTTTGCAAACTGATACATATGAACAAATATCTTTAAATGAATTAAATTTGACATATAAAAAGATATATGCACAAATAAATGATATGTTTTTAGAAAGGTGAATTGATATAGATTTATATAATTATCTTAATATTATATCACCCAGAATTCCCATATTTTTTGGAAATCCAAAAATTCATAAAGATATAAATGATCCCCTTATGCGTCCGTTAGTAGATGGAAGGGATTCTATTACTTCAGTATGTGCTAAATATGTTGACTATGAGTTAAAAAACATTGTGAATAATGAAAAATATATTTGTAAAGACTCATGGACTTTATTAGAGCACATGAATGAAGCAGAATTCAATAAACAATATATTTTAGTAACTATTGATGTATGTGATCTCTACACGGTCATCCCTCAAGATATAGGGCTCGAATGGGTTAATGAATTATTAATTCAATATAGCATAAATCATGAATTAACTAATCTCACAATTGAACTTTTAGAACTAGTTTTGAGTAATAAGTATATAATATTTGATAAGCAATATTTCTTACAGAAAAAAGGAATTGCAATTGGTTCACCGTGTGGAGGCACATACACCAATTTAGTTATGGCATTTTGGGAGAAAAAATTATTTTTAGTAGTAAATATTTTAAATTTATTAAATCTTATCATCGCTTTCAAGATGATATCAGCCTTATTTGGGGCGGCACTAAAAATTTTTAAATTAATTTTTAAATTATATCAATGAAACTACTTCTTTTTTTAAATTCATATGGAATATAAATAAACAGAGGATCAATTATTTAGATATTAATCTTATTAAAGACTATGTAAATGAGACTTACATTGTGGTCATCCATAGAAAAGAATCATATTCTAATAGTTTTCTTTACTATAGTAGTTCTCACCCCGAATTCCAGAAAAAATCTGTAGTAAAGGGACAATTAGTTAGAGCGGCACGTATGGTCACTAATTTTGAACAATTTCAGATAGAATGTAATTTCTTGCGAACTATGTTCATAAATAAATGCTATCCACCAGCTTTAATAGATGGATTAATAGCAGAAGTAACGCAAAAAAGATTAAATGGCCATTTTTGCCCTATTTTATATAAGCAAAATACTGGAATAAATAAAAATAATGAAAATAAAAGTCTTACAGAGAGTATAAATGATCAAATTATGACTAATATTATAGTGCAAGATAATTCAATGAGAATCAAGGAGGATAAAAATACATTTACAAGAGCCCTGATAATTACTTTTTCTTAAGAGCATCACATTTTAAGAGAAATATTTATAAATAATTGGGCAATATTAATGGATGACCCCCAATGTAAAAATATATATAGAACATACACCTAAAATTGTATATAGAAAAGGAGAAACTTTAAAGATATATTAAAATCAAATAAGTATAATATAAAAAATAATAACTTATCTAATGGAATGAATAAATGGGGGGCTTGTAATTGGTGTTTTAAAATTAAGGTAGGGCATTCCTTCTATTTGAGAAACAAAAAATATTTTTTAAAAAATAAATATAACTGTAAATCGAAAGCAGTAGTGTATCTAGCAACTTGTGACTTTTGTCCTATATTTTATATAGGAAAAACAGAGAGAGCTTTATCACAAAGGATTTATGAACATGAATACTCTATAAAGAAAAACAAGATAATGCTTTAGCAAAACATATTAATGAATTTAATGATCATCAATTTTATTTTACAGTTATAGATCATGTTGAAGATAGATGCCCTTGGGGCTTAATACTTGAACAAAAAGAATTACAATGACAAATTAAATTACAAGCGGATACATGGCCGGGAATAAATGAAAGAAGTACAATAGCCCCTATATTAAAATTGATGGCATTAAATAGAAAGAAGATCAAAGATTAAATAGCTCTTATTTATTATTAATATTTTTATTGTTTAGTGATAATTATAGAAGATATAAATGCTTCCCCTATTGTTTATGTATGTACAATATATCATAGTTATTACTTTAATGTTTAAATAATATCTTTTTTATATATAGTTTTTATTATACTACAAAATTTTAAGTATTTATTAGTGACAATAGAGAAAAATAGATTTGTTCCACCCTTATAAGGCTGATAATATTATTTTAATAAGTATTTGTGCAATCATAATTATGATATCTATGATATTTAAGGTGATTATTGGTAAAATATTTTTAAATTAAATAAATAATGAATATAATGGCATTCAGAAGATAACAAATAGTAATATATAAACTTTTAAATTAAATAATATACGTTTTAGTATATAATTATTTATTTAATATTTAAAATATTTATTATATAATATATATTTGTTATAATATTTATGGTTTTATAAGTTTTTTATTAAGAAATGTGAAATTTATTTATAATGTTATTTGGATAGATTTGTTATGAAGAAAATGAATGGATCATGGCATATATTTTAGAGCGTCAAAATGTTATTAGTAGGCATGCATTGGCTTTTTGAGTCATGTGGTTCTGTTTGAATTTAGGAAAGTTTATAAAAGGAAGTGAAGTAATTTAAGATAGTGTCTGAGGAAGTTTAATACCAATTAAACAAAAGTGCTTACTTTTATTTTATTTTATATTTGTTTTTGAACGTGTGTGTGTTTAAAGTTTGTCTAAGTAAAATAAGTTCATCTGATTCCAGCTGGTAGCTTTTCGCTTTTTCATATTTATTTTGTATCAATGTAACTATGTTAAAGTTACAAGGAAGATAATTATTAGGGATAGAGAATATATACTGGATGCTAAATTCAATCGTGATTCTCAAGGGGTGGTCTACACAGCTGTCTGTGACCACTGTGAGGCTTTCTATATAGGGAAAACCAAAAGGAAAATTAATCAAAGTATCTATGAGCATGTATATAGTTTCAATAATTCTGTCATCACAAATGCCCTCACTAAACATATCATGGATTGCCCAACACATAGGTTTTTGTTTGTAGTGTTAGAAAAAGATAGAAAGAAATTTAAGAGGGGGTCCCTGGGAACTGGCATTAGAAGAAGCTGAACTTACCTGGCAAATTTGGACAGGTGCACACACCCTACAAGGGTTAAATGAAGCCCTGTCCATTAAGTGCCTGCTTAAAAAGAAGGCTTTGGCTAGGTGAATAGTTTAGTGTTAGGAGAATAGATGGACTTAAGGCATACACGATCCATCACGTAGGTTTGTAGTCTGTTAATATTACCTGCTTAGTCCACAGTATCAACAATATGTAGTATCTCATATGTGCCTAAATGTTGGTGATTTAAACTGTGTTGTAATGAAGTCTTTAAGCTGGTATGGTTTGTATACATTGGCAAAGCCTTTGTTATTGTTCTAGTAGTTCTTCAAAAAATTCATTTAAAGACCAAGCTGCTGGTGTCACATATCATGGTTTACTTCATAAAAATATAGTATATTAGATCTGTGAGCGACTTAACATAGCCGTATCTCGACCATGTAAAGGATATAATTTTAAGGTGTTATTTATAGTACACAAATTCAGTATTGTTTTTATTGTTATTTTTATTTTTAAAAAAATTCTTTATTTTCCTTAATGATGGTGCTGCGAGGTTGCTTAAGCATCCTAGTCTGTTTTAAGTTGGAGTAACCCCCTGTAGCTTTAATTCTTAAATGCTTGTGTATGACATCAGGAGGGGTATCAAACTCTATTGGCAGTTAGTTTTTTGAATTGTTTTAAAAAGTGTTTTTTCTAAGTATTTTACTGTTTGTAGTCTGAAGAAGCTGGGACACTTTTCCAGCGAAAGTGCTTACATTAAATCTTGTTTTGGTTTATCATATAATCTTTTGTGGTGGATTAAGTGGACTTTGAGCCGTTCAGTTGCCGTTTTACCCAGTTTGTTCTTTGCTGTTAGTTAATAACACTTAATTAGTCAGTATTGTTTAAACTGGGTTTTTTAATTATTATCACATTTAAGTTTTGCTTGGTCATGTGTTCAGAAAATATGCACACAAATAAATGAAATTAAACTCCTAGCAGAACTGAATCTGTCCCATTTCAGTTGTTATGCCCAGATGAACAATCCTAATAAACAAATAGTAATAAACATAAACATAAATATAATTTTCCTAATTCCTACTGATCATAACTTATATAATACACTTGTGCATCTACTGTGCTAAATATTATAGAAAAGTAAAATAATTAAAATGGAACAGTTCAATCCTCTACCTCTCCCAAAGCTGTCCATAATCCATCCATCCATCCATCCATCCATCCATCCATAATCTCCTTTTTCCCTATTTTTGCATATGCGTCAAGATGTCAGATTAACTGTAACCATCATCTATAACGAATGCTAGCACAGGCTGTCCACAACCACCATATATAATAACTCCAGATACTTCTACCATCAGAGTAACTCACTCCCTTCTGTTCATAAGATATCTTATTTAAGATATTGTGCTCCCTCTTAAACTTCATTCATGCACATCAAACCTGTAGGTTTCCCCTACAACTTTTCATTTAATTTAATATACCTCTTAAATGATTATATGCATTTGTAACAGACTTTAAAAAGTTCCTTTAAAATTAATGTAAATGCTCCTCCTTTCATAATGTCCAATTTTAAAAAATAATTATTTTCAGTGATACCTTGTAAAACAAGAAGTTATGCACTCACCATATCGTTCGATGTATGTAGCCCATCTCGCCTTACATTCTTACCCGTGGGTTAGGAGCCGAACCTTGGCTCCGACTCGGCCATACTCCAGCTCGAAGTCTTCAATTGGCTCGTGGCTAAGAGGTATCCCATCGTGCAACAGGTCTACTCCCCAGATCTTGTTTGCTGCAAGCTCACACACATACACACTAAGAAGAACAACAACGCCAACAGAAAGGACTAGTGACACCTAGAGACAATACCTCCAGGTCCTCCAGGAGGAGGAAGGAGGGAAGGTTAGTAAGAATGTAAGGCGTGATGGACTACATGCATCGAACATTATGGTGAGTACATAACTTCTTGATGTTATGTAGTCCAATCTCACCTTCATTCTTACCAATGGGACAGCATCTCTATCACCTTGATCTTGGGTGGCTCAGTGAAAAATGCTCTTGAACACCATGGAACCAAAGGAAGATCTGCCTCTAGAGACCAGATCTAATTTGTAGTGACTAATAAAGGTATGAGGTGAAGCTCATGTTGCTGCAGCACAAATATCATCCACAGACATGCTAGCCTGAAACGCAGTTGAGGTAGCCAAAGATCGTGTAGAATGAGCCTTCACTTTAAAGGGTAATTCTTTGCCATTAGAAGCATAAATAAATGAGATGCAATTGGAGATCCGGTGAGACAAGGTTACCTTAGAAACTGGAACCCTAAGTCTAGTGTCTAAAAATGAGACAAACATTTGATCTGTTTTCCTGAAATCTTTTGTCCTATGTAAATAGAAACACAATTGTCTGTGAACATCCAGCTGATGAAACTTAAATTCTGCCTTGTTGGAGAATTCAGGAAAAAACACAGGCAACTCAATGAATTGGTTGATATTGACAACAGAGGCAACCTTTGGAACAAAGGAAGGGTTGGTTTTTAAGGAGACCCTATCTTTGTGAAACACCAAATAAGGTGGCCTAATCGATAATGCTTGGAGTTCAGAGACCCCCCTAGCTGAAGTTATGGCTACCAAGAATACTGTCTTCCATGACAAGAATTTAATGCAACATGTAGCTGCAGGCTCAAAGGGAGTTGAGGTGAGCTTCTGTAATACAAAACTGAGGTCCCATGGCATCACTGGATCAAAGACTGGAGGTCAGAGTAACAATGTCCCTCTCATAAAAGCCCTACAAAGCCTATGAGCTATAAGGTTGCGCTCATTAGCAATGTGAAAGGTAGAAATTGCTGCCAATTGCACTTTAATGGTTGCCACAGCTGAACCCTGACTAAACAGTTGAGAAAGAAATTCAAATATTGCTGAAATAGGCGCTGTATAAGGATCAATATGTCTCTCACGTGCCCAAATAGAAAATCTTTTCCACTTACTGGAATAAATCTTCCTGGTAGAAAGCTTGTGGGCAGATGACAGAATATGGACCACTTTCGGGGAAAAATCATGAAGCCTGACTAAGGACAGAACTGGAGCAGCCAAGCTGTCAACCTGAGGGTCTGGATGGAGGGATGGAACTGTCCTGACATATGAGTCAGCAGATCTGGAACTGGGTCCAGAATCTAGGGCTTGTCCATTAGATAGGGTTGAAGGAAGGGAAACTAAATCTGACGAGACCAGTGTGGGGCAATGAGGATCATTTTGCCCCCCCAAAGACTGTGCTTTCTGAATGACCTTTGATATCAAAGGTAATGATGGAAAGGCGTAGAGAAGACCGGAGGGCCAATCGTGAGCCAGAGTGTCCCTGGATGTCTCCCCCACTGGGGGATAAGGGTGAAGTAGCTGTTGCATTTGGCATTGAGGGGGCTGGCAAACAGATCGCAGCAAGGCTGACCCCATCTGTGGAATATCTCTTCTGCAACATAATTGTTCTGGGACCACTCATGAGGCATTAGGATAGCTCTGCTCAGCCTATTGGCAATCACATTGGATTTCCCTGGTATATGCGTTGCAACTAGAAAGCATTGGGAAGACACTGCCCACTGCCAAACTCAAAGTGCCTCTCTGCAAAGAGGGTATGATTTGGTTCCTTCCTTTTTGTTCAGGTACAACACTACTGACATGTTGTCTGAGTGGATTGTAATTGTCCCTAGATGGAGAGAGCTCTGAAGTGCTTACAGTGCTAATAGCACTGCTCTCATCTCCAAGACATTGATATGCAAATGGGTCTCGTAATCCTGCCACATGCCTTGGACAGTCTTGTCAAGATAATGCCCCCCACCCGATCTGGGAGGCATCAGTGGTCATCGTGGTAACTGGAGAAGATGGGACAAAGGGCTTGCCCACGTTGAGATTGCTGGCCTGAGGCCACCTGCATAGATCCCGCTTGCACGTATCCATAATCAGAATAAAATGGGAGAGTGGGAGATGTTGCAGTGACCATTGGGCGAAAAGCAGCCACTGAAGAACCCTCATGTGCAGTCTGGCAAGGGGAACTAGCATGATCGTGGCAGCCATGGTCACTAATAACTTGAGCACCACTTTTGCCCTGACCTTCCTCAATGGTAGTAAGGTGTAGACATGCTGTTGTAAATCATAAAATCACTATTTTGGTAAGAAAGCCATCATGAGCACTGAATCTAGTTCAGCGCCGATAAAAGTGACATGTTGCAAGGGCAACAAGGCAGATTTTTTCCAATTTAGAGTAATTCCTAACCATTGGCACAGTGTAATGGTGGTGTCCCTGGTCTGTAACAGTAGATGCCTGGTGGTGGCAGAAAGGAGCCAGTCATCTAGGTACGGAAACACTTGGAATCCCTGACATTTCAAGTGAGCTGATACCACTGCCATGCATTTGGTGAAGACCCTGGGGGCTGTGGTGAGACCAAAGGGCAGAGCGAGAAACTGAAAATGACTGGCTCCAAGCCGGAAGCATAAATGACTTCTCGATGCCCTGTCCATCTTGATATGGTAGTAAGCATCTTTGAGGTCAATGGAGCACATCCACACATCTTTCCCTACCAGAGGGAGTATTGACTGTAAGGTGACCATGCAGAACTTGGACTTTTGTACATGAAGGTTCAATCAGCTGGGTCTCAGGTCCCCTGTTCTTTTCGGCACCAAAAAGAATCTGGAGTAAGTCCCTAATCCTACTTGGTCTTCAGGGACAGGCTGGATGGCTCCCTTTGAAAGAAATGTTTTTACTTCTAAAGTTGTGGAATCCCTCTGACTGGGTGGAACGTCTGGGATTCTCTTTGATGGCAGGGGAGGAGAAGGGAAGGGGATATGATAACCTCTGAAAATTATCTTTAATACCCACTCATCTTGGGTGACTTCTTGCCAGGCTTCTGGATATAAAGAAATGCGATCCCCGACCGGCTCCAGAAATGCACAGTTGGGCCTCCCTTCAGGAGCGCTGATAGGGAGAACCACAAAAGGAATCACGTTCCCCCTGGTTACACGGGCCTCCTCTGCCACCAGGGCGGTGTCTACCTGAATTTCCACCCACTCCCCTGCCTCCAGAGGGGAAATCACTTTGTGCGCCCTGAAAAAACTTCTGCAACTTCCTGAACATTTTCCTACCATTCTGGCCCATGGGGTAAGGTCTAGAAGGCAAGGAAAAATGGACTCCCGTGGCAGACAGGGTTTTTCCTTCCTGCTTGCACCTAGTGAGAGTGTCCTTCACCTAGGTTCAGAACAACGATGAACCATCAAATGGGGCATTTGTGAACATAGACATGAAGGCCTCCGCGAAATTGCACAGGCGCATACAGACGTGTCTCCTAAGAGAGACTCCGGAACCTGCAGCCCTACTCGCTCCGTCGGCTGCAGATGAGATCAGCCTCATGGAGGAGTTGGTAAGGGAATTTAAGGTAGACAACTGTGCATTGACCTTCTGTGCCACGGCATAAAAAATGTTATTTGTAGAGAATCTGCTAGCTATTTTAGGAGCTCTCTCTGGAGCCTTGTAAAATGCATCAAGTAGTTCAGTGACCGCAGTGTAAAGGACGCTGAGGTAAACACATGCTTCCCATACCTGTCCATAGCCCGGGACTCCTTGTTAGGTGGATGGATGGCAGACGAAGTTTCTGCAAGTTCCTTCTTGGTGGCCGCTGCCACCACCATGACATCTACTGGAACGCCTTTAGATAGACACTCCTTGTCAGAGGGGGCAGACAAAAACTTATTGGGTCTCCTTGGGATCGGTTCCACAGTGTCAGGAGTTTCCCGCACCTTTCGACAGTCAAGGTCTAATAGCTCATCCAAAGGGGGAGAAACCCATGAGGCAGAGGGTTGAGACCCGAAAGCCTTCAGGAACACTGACTCCTCATCAGAAGGGGATTTGGAGGGCCAGCAACCTCTCTGCTGCAAGATCTCCAGGATATCTTCAGAAGATGACTTGGGGGACCCGTCTGACTCCTCGAAGTCAGTGTCCGATGTGAGAGACTCATCCGGAGAGTCAAGATGTTTCCTCTTGCACAATCTCTTTCTGGTGCGCTCCTCAGGCAAAAACTCTGGGGAGATGTCAGAAAGTTGGGGACCACTCATGGAGGTATCCTGAGGCTTAGGGTCTCCACTGCCCAAGGATAGAGAGTGAACCAAAACTGACACCGGTGCTGGACGGGGCAGAGTATCAGTGCCGTAGGATGCAGCTGATGACCTGGCCAGCATGCTCCTCATAACCTAGAAGGCTGATCCCCCTGGCTCTGAAGGCCAACTAACTGTAGAGGAAACAGTAGTAGCCCTTGGCGCCGAGGAGATGTGGTCCGAAGCAGATGGGTCCAAGCTCACTCGAGCCGAAGCACCGAGAGGAAGGCTCAGAACCGATGAAAATCGATCCGATCCCTCCCCCTCAGGTCCGACCAAACCGTGGACCCTCAACCCCGTGGGTGGAGCAGCACATGGGGACTGAAGGAATGACAAAACAAGCAGGACTCTTGGAGGTGAATAGCCCCCAAGCAGCACATGCACACAGAGTACCCATCAGTTAAAGACATTTTATTGCTGCATTCAACACACTTTTTAAAGCCAGAAGGCCTGTGTTCCTTAGGATCCTTGCACATGCTGAAAGGAACAAATTAATACGTGCACACACCAGACCCTCAACTAATAAGAAACAGAGCCTCTAACTCAAACGGCCAAGAAACCAGCGGGAAAACAAAAACAACAGGGAGGACTAGGTCCTCTAACTTAAACAGGCCTAGCCCGGGGAAACAAAGGCAGGAAAGCACCATTAGCCAGACACAACACTAAACACTAACAGAATGGAGCACCAGACCAAAGACCACACAGAAACAATGGGGAGGAATAGGTCCTCTAACTTAAACGGGCCTTGCCCGTGGGGGAAGGAAAACGAACAGGATACCCAAACAGCCAGACAAGGGCACAAAAAACTGCCAGAGAAACAAATACAGACAGTAAAATACCACTACCACACACACAGAGCTATGAAAATAGCTTTTTTTAGCAACAACAAGTCAACAGTTTATAAAAATTTTATAAAAAATATACTTAGCCACGGCCAAAAGCGAGATCACGTCTGAGCTTAACAAGCGGCAAACGAGATCTGGGGACTAGACCTGTTGCACGATGGGTTTCCTCTTAGCCACGAGCCAATTGAAGACTTTGAGCTAGAGTATGGCCGAGTCGGAGCAGAGGTTCGGCTCCGAACCCACGGTTAAGAATGAAGGCGAGATTGGACTACATAACATCATGAGTTCATTTTCACAACTTCTTGAATTTAATTCTTTTCAGTTTACTGTACATCCGCTGCCTTCATAAAAGTGTAGTATTTATTTTGTCTTTTTTTCTCTCTTCCTATTATGTCTCATGCCAGGAGGTGCATGAACAGTTGTAACTGAATTTTAATACCAACCCTTACCATAGAATGAATCACTATTTTATCATTTCTTCATAACTGGTGTATAAAAATGTTAATTTTATTGGATTGACCCAAATCTACTCAGAAAAAGGTCTGGCCACAAGCAGTGGGGCTGTGGCAAAAAGGAATGATAGCAAAAATAACCTTTAGTATGATACAATCTTGCAATTCAGAGATGCACTGACCACAATGAGGAAGGACCTCCTGCTTTTTTTCTGAAAGTTTTGTGCAAAACCCAAGTACATGATGGACTAGTGTAATCAGTCAATAATAACAGGCTCTACAATTTCATATGTTTTTGTGCCCCTAATATGCTTTGTGCTGCAAAACCTGAATTCTATTAACTTTTAAAGTGGATAAAGGTAATATTAAAGATTTTCTCCAGTGTCTAGTGTTATCACATACATTTTTCATGCTGCAAAACCTATTATTCCACTAACTTTTGCCATGACTTTAATTAATATTTAAAAGCCCCTTGTGTCTAATGTTTCACCCTCCAGTATTACTACAACGAATAGCTCAGCTGCATAAAGTATTTACTGCAAGCATTTCCAGGGGTAAGCATGTTGGTTTAACATATGCCACTCCCCAGAATACCTCATTAGCATATGCAGTAGGGCAAAGAGGCATCCCCGATGGTGCTGCATGTTTTCAAGGTAAGGCACTGATGTAGGGCTGTCTCTGAATCAGAAAAGGCACCATTAGCAGTACCAAGAGAATATCACTGTCAGTAATGTTTCTGATTCCCCGTCCATTATTCCATACTTACTTCATCTCTCTCTTTAAAGTAATTACAGAATAGCAATCCTATTAAACATTATTCGGCTTAAAAAAGTGTTCATGACTAGCATACATACATAATATCATATTCATTCATATTGTGGCATACCATAAGACCCATTTTTTTTTGCAATCTATTTGTCCCTATTACCAAATGGCAGGCGGTCCATCCTTTATATATTTTAAATCGGACTACCAAACCAGAGAACAAACCACAAAATGGAAAAAAAAGTGCAAGTAATCCTTTTTCATGGGACATTACCTGTCAAACACACATACACACAAACAAGCACTACCTAATTACTTAATCAAGGATGTGCAATAAGTACACAAAAGCAAATCAGTGAGCATTTATGCTTTTCATTCAGTCTTCTGACAATATTAAAATAAATGTCCTTGGTGTTCAAAGGTCTTCCTAATACTTTAGTCATTCTTTGATGGACTGCTATGGTCATAAACCGTAAAAGCATTTTTTATTATTTTCTCCTTATGTTCTAAGACCCTGCGGCACTTTGAGCTATTATTCTAACTTTTATTTTATTCTACACCAAAATGTTCTGATGAGGGCAGAAAAAGTAATGTGAATTTTGGGGTTAAGCTTTTTCATTCACACAATGCACTTTGTGTCTCCAAGAAATAATATTAGCATACTGTGCCTTCTCATTCAAGATCAAAATTATCACTGACTCCAAGAATCTGTGAGCAGACTCTGAAACCTAAAATGTTCTTCTATTGATACTTGATGATTTTTTTTTTGCATTGACATGTTTTAATCCACTAATAAACATTTTTCTTCAGGAATAAAACAATGTTTATATCTGATTTTTGAAAATCTAGGAGTAAGTTGCATGCACTGATCTCCATTCAGTCTCTGCTTATGTTAGCATCAAGTCTCCTTCACTGTGAGACTACAAAGTAAAAAACACACTACAATTTGGAGTTTTCCTGGACCCAAAAGTGATGAATTATATAAATTAAGAAACAAGACAAAGTGTTTCTAAGTAAAATATGGTGTTTCTTTGAGATATTACCTGTTCTGAAAAAATGAAGCTGAACAACAAAGAAATGGTGCAGAAATGCTTCAGAATAGAAGGAACAACTAAATTGTACTTTTTAACAAATGTTAATGTGGAAATCATTTTGCAGTGAGGAAAATATACTCTGAGAAATGAAACGTTGTGTTGAAGAAATATCTGACCTTTAAAATGCACTCACTGCTTATTTCTTCATACATTACCATATCCTTTCCATTTCAGTAAGCCAACCATATTCATTTCTAACAGTTTCATTCTTACACAATATACTTTATTTCTACTCAGTTTTATAAATATGTATATGTCATCTGAAAAATGCATGTTATAAAAAACATCCCAAGATTCATACTATTAAACTTTGTTTCCTTCATCCATATTCTGTTAAATGAATGAGAAAAGGTGATGTATTCAGGAAGCAAAACAATGCTGTTTAATCACATTATGTAGTTAAGTACTTCTTCCCAATTTTCATTTACTTAAGGTATTGTGTGGACCCTGGAGTATCTGTATAACAGCTTATCCAGGGAACAAGAAACACGCACACGCACGCACGTGCACACACACACACACACACACACACACACACACACACACACACACACACACACACACAGATATATATTTTAAAGAGTATCATAGTAGTAATGTGGAAGGACTTCAGGTCAGTATATTAGAACAGGTTAAGGTGAATAGGTTCAATAGTTCTCTTTCGAAACAAACTATTACAAAAAGAATCTATTTTTATATTAATGAAACTTTAGTCCCTAATATAGAATATAATTAAATGTTTTTAATTGGGTAAATGTTTTGTAATGATATAATTACTTTGGTTATTTTATTGAATAATTAGGGGAAATTGTTTTGCATATAAAGGTTGTGTGTTACTTGTGTTTTTTATACTCTGAAAAGGCTTTTTAGCTGAAGCGCTAAGAGAGAGATTTTATCTGAATAAAATACCACTGTTTAGAAAATTGCTTTATGGATTCCTGATGTGTGTGATCTGCTGTTGATGCCTGTTATATTTGGTTCTACTGTGGTTCCTAACCACTCCTCTTTGGCATCTAATTCTTTGATGGCAAAGCCAATGTCAAAGACCTTTGGCTAACCAAGTTCACAAATGATTGCAAATGGGGAGCAGTCATTAAATACCCCCAAGATGAAGAAAATTCTGAAGGAAGGTTTAATACAGACAAATGCTTGGTGCCAAACCATGGTCAATACCAAGAAATACACTATAGTACCTTTTAGGAAGTCTGTCACCTCGGCTAAGTCATAAATAAAACACCCTTAAACGTTGATTCACTGGTCAGGGATCTGAGAACTCATGTAAATAGTAACATAGCCTTTGACCAGTATGTGCCCAAAGTCATAAAAAATTCCTTCTATGTTGTTCAACTTATAAGCAAAGGCATATGGCATTTAGGTCCAGACAGGTCATCATACCACTGTACTTGGCGCTCAACAGATTCATCAGAGAGAATGTACCTGATCAGACACATGCAGCAACTGGAATGTTCACCAAGGTTCATTACAAAAAGAATACAGGGAGTAAACACAGTGTCCCAAGCTGATCAGCTCAAAGCCCCATCCCTTTATGCAGTGTCATTCAGACTTCTGAGAGGTGATCTTTGCCTGGCATAAATGGCATCCCTGGATGCTGTTTTGATCAGTCTTTTGCACATCCGCAAAACAAACAGCATCAGAACTACTACTGTAAAAGACCTAAATGCTGCTTGCGACATAAATCTGACATGTTGGAGACAGATATGATTTTCAGATGATTCCCATTCTCTGGAACAGTCTCCCCATCCATATGAAGCACAGTTCCTCCCTATGCCTATTTAAATGCAACTTGCACTAACTGATGGGTAATCAGAAATTCACCCCTTGTGCGATGGGCAGAGGCAGTCAGTAAATCACCACTTATATAAATAACTTTGCGGATCACATTTGGGTTGCACAGCTAGACTTATATGGGCCCTAGTAGCCATTACCTACTATACATCTATGAACCTACTAACCATGTAATGAAGATGTAATGATACTGCCTGTAACTTGAAAATTCTTCGGGCAAATGTTGTAGCCGCAAACAAAAATAATTTTTCATTACAACAATTTCATTTCTGTAGCTGATGTAATCTCTAAATGAGTGCTTCTCCAGCACAAAACAGAGATCCCATGGAAGAAGAGAATCCTTTACAGATAGCTTTGATAGAAAGGGATCATTCAAAAGGGCTTTGCTTAACTTTTTAGGAGCCAATGACAAGGAATATGAACCTTGATGAAAAAAGTACAAGAGTCAATGTAAATCTGGAAATATTGATCAAATTATATTTAACAGATGAGGAACTAAGTCCAGAGCCAAGTATCTTCGAGACGCTTTCTAAAACTGAAGGTACAGGACCTATACGTGAGCCAAGACATTTAGATGAAGTCCATACAGACCAACTTTCTACTGTATGCTTCCTTCATTTTTAGCTTCTGAGAAGATGCTATAATATGCACCACACTAAATAGAAATGCAGGACCACTAGCCAATAATGCAACAGGAGAAACCATGTTGTTAAACATGGGGAGTGGAAATCCAAATGGGACTTACTGAAAGGTTTGATATTAGGCTCCTGAAGGGCTCTAGACAAAGGGGTTGCTCCAAGAGAGGAGGCTTGAGCCAGAAGAACCATAACTCAAATTGAAAACAAGGCTGTCAGAGTGACTATGTAGTTGTATTGTTTGGTTTTATAAATTAACCTTGCCAGAAGATGAAATATGGGAAAGTGTGAAGGAGTCCAGTGGGCTACATCTGCATGAGGTCATTCCCTAGGGTATTGAGAGATGAAGAAATGGAAGTTGCTGTAGATGGTATTGGTCAGAGAGTTAAAAAGATCATGGAATAGCCTCCTCCATAAATGAAACACAATCTGCACTACTGTGAAGCTGAGGGAACATCTGTGTCACCAGCAGAAAAAAAAGATAAGCCTGTCCACTAGGGAGTTTCTTTCTATTTTAATCTGATTTAATACTGGAAAGTTAGAGATTGACATAGCCCATTCCCAAACTTTCAGCATTTCACAACACAGTTTAAGAGCAGGTTCCCCTTCCCATTCCACTACTTTGTTGTCAATATGGATGGCTAGCACACCCTATAGCAGAGAATCCTGAAAAGCTTGGAATGCCAAATTACTGTCCTCATCTACAGCATTGCTAAGCTGGACTCTGTACAGACCAGACACTTTGTGCAGTCTGCCCTTGACAATGCCCTAGGGCAGAGGTATCTGTGATGTGTGCCACTGGTGAGGTGGGTGTTAGACTGAGTAGATGCAAGCACATTATTAAATGACATTTGCAAATTCTGGACTGGTTTGACTTCCTGGGATTTTGGATCTGAGATCTCTGACCACTGAAAGGCAATCACTATTATTGGTATTACTGCTGCCCTCATTCCAAAAGTTCCTGGGAATAAATAGACTGTGATACACTGTGACTAACTGATTTGTGAGACCAAATGACTGACAGGCAGGATGCCTTCTGAAGGCAGATGAACTCTGCATATGACTGATGCCAGACTGCAGCCTACAAATGTGAGCAGCTAATATGGTCCCACTGAGACTTTGCAGTTTTCGTTATGTCCCTAAGGAATGAAACAGACCTATCAGCATCTTGTGAGCAGAAATTACAATGTGCAGGGAAGGATCAGTCGGGAACCAGGTTTTCCATGTAGGGCAACATTTTCAATCCTTTCAGTATCTGTTTTGCAACAACTATAGACCAGAGAGTTTTAAAATGATTCTATCTGGAAGTTTAAATAGATCTTAAGACTCCTTGGCTATTGATATGTGAAAGTAGGGGTCTGGGTGGTCCAAAGAGCACATTCAGTCTCCTTCTGACAAGCATGGAAGAATGGATTGCACTATGACTGTATGAATGATTTCTTTGAGGCTTTTAGTTCACTTCCATCTTAAAATCAATTTGTCCTCTTCGATAGTAAAACAAACCTGGAGTAACCAACCAGCTACTTGACATACAGAGGTAAATCCCTAACAATGCTGCATGTGTGTCAGATTTGATTAGTGGCTCAGTTAATTGTAGGAGCTGGATGGGGAGGATGTAAGTGGGACGTCATTGTTAGCTAACTCATCTTGGGGGGAGGAAGGAGGCTCAGGTCTGCCACATGAGTGATGCCTAGTAGCAGAGCTAGTTCTTTCATTCACAGAGTATGGGCATAGATAGCCAGTGATGTGATGGTGCATTTGCACCTGTAAGGTGAAGTTTTCTTGGAAAACAGCAATTGCAGAACTCAGAGGAAAAGGACTACCCAACAGGATCCACTGCCTGCCCTTATTCTCTACTAGCCAGCTATTGTGACTGAAGAAAGAATAGGTGGACTGGACTTCTGGGCTGGAATGAATGGCTCTCACTTAGTCTAGCAATTATCTTCCTCCATCTTCATACAATTAATGGAGCTCAGCTACCCCAGAGGCACTCTTCATCCATCTCCATGGAATGAATGACCCTCACCTAACCTGGAGGCACTCTTCCTCCATCTCCATGGAATGAATGGCTCTCACCTAACCTGGAGGCACTCTTCCTCTATCTCCATGGAATGAATGGCCCTCACCTAACACAGAGACACTCTTATTCCATCTCCACAGAATGAATGGCCCTCTCCTAACCTGAAGACACACTTCCTTCATCTCCGTGGAATGAATGGCCCTCACCTAACACGGAGACATTCTTCCTCCATCTCGATGGCATGAATAGCCTGCACCTAACCCAGAGATACTTTAAATCCATCTCAGCAGAATGAATGTCCCTCATCTAAATCAGAAATGTTCTTCCTCCATCTCCATGGAATGAATAGCAGTACTGGGTGTGGGTACTGGAGCTAATGGTCACAGTACTCCAGGGAAGGGAAAAGGAAAATTAGAAATAGATCCTGGAGTAGTACCCTTATTTTTCTGGTGTTGTGTGGCCTCTAAGATGGGTCTTTTAGCTAGAAGGTTTATTATCAGTTTTCTTACTGCACTTTCCAAATGTTTGTCTTCAGGAGGGGTTGTGTGGAATGGCATGGCATCAGTTCTGGGTATTAGTGCCCTTATCCACTTATCTATGATGGCAAGCCACATAGGGATGTGGATGGACAGATTGCTACTGAGTGCTTGTAGAGTGGGATAATTAGTCAAGACTTCAGGAATTCTGTTGCTGTCCAATGGAAGATGGACTATAGTTACCCTGTTGCTGTTGTTACCACTCTCTCTGTGAGGCAGCTATTTTGGAAATTGTCACAGTAGGTTTGATTCCTTTGAGGTTTTGGATCTTGTTGCTGTTTTGCTTGTCAGAACTATACTTTGCATACATGCCAGTGTGCCATAGAGAAATGACGTTGGAGAGTTTTGAACCTGAAACAGACAAATATAATGGTTTTGCCCTTTTTCTATATATTCTTTAGATGGAAACTAACAACTGATCCAAAACCAGTAGAAACCTAAAATGGTGAAATGAAGAACATCTCCTTGGTATTTCTGATGAAGTTTGTAAGCCAGTAGCAGACATACAAGTGAAGGGATTATTGCAGCCTGCAGAGTGGGTGAAATTTTCTGCAGCACTATACCCCAGTTTTAAAATTAAGGGATATAGCTGCTGCTTGGAAATTAAAGTTTTCTTTCAAATGTTCATCTGGCAGCTGGTCCTATGATTGCTGCATTTCACTGACCAAATGGCTGGTAACTAAATCAAATCAAATGTACAAGGTAGTTTTTGGTACTCATAGAAAAAAGTAAAGGATACATAAACTCACTTAAAGAAACAATCCACATTCCAGATTTCTTGTCAGATGGATGGACTTCAGGACTTTGCGGAGTTGAAGCCTTTTTAAGAGATGCAACTGCAAATATAAAATCAGACTTTGGAGTATCCAAGCAATAGTGCAAATTCATAGGGAACCAAAGAAACCTATATGACTTCCTGATTACAGGAGTCATAGCATTTTTATTTTCCCATCATGTACAGCTGGCAAGTTTCAATAATTTTTATCAGTGAAGGAAACACCCAGCAGATTGGGAGATCTTAAAGGTCTCTTGCACTGTACTCTGAGGGGAAGACATTGGATCTGTAGCCCGATCCCTACTATATTTTCTAAGATATTTCCAAATATGAGTCATAAGAAGGAGATGGAGAGGAATCTACCTCCTCCGTGTGTGCTTTCTGGCTTCCCTCAGTGTTGATAGGCCTGCAAAAAGGCAGAAGACAACTCAATGCCTGATGTCATGATGGGGCCTAGCATTGCCTCTTCAAGCCTTCTGTCCCATTGTTTGACAAAAGGAACAGCCAACTGCTTGGTCAGAATGTGATCTGCCATGTGAGCAGGAGCCAACACATGAGTTCATATAGATGTTGAAGGAAGCAAATACTGTAATCAATATAAAAGGCACCAGCCTTGTCAACCAAAAAGCTGATCTTATTAACAGCTGCACTGACACAGAGAAATGCAGCACTGAGCTTAACACCTACAGCTGGGCCTGAGAAGTCCTTTGACATCAGCAGACTCTACACTGCAAACACTAACACAAGTGGCTCAGTCAGCAGATGTTTCAAATGCTGAAATCTGTGATCCCAAGATCTTGACCACAGTCAGTATCAACATGCATCCACTAATGTACTTATGTGTGTTAATGCCAGTAGCATCGGTATTGGCACTAAGATCATTAATTTGGAGACCAGCAAGAAGACAGAAAATAAAAGAGATGCCTCTATCTGTCATGGAAGTTACTGCGGATGAAGCCACAGACATTCTTCTATTGAGTCAGTAGAGTGGCTTACACAAACTAGCCAAATTCAGGTAGAGGCAAGTGAGAATTTCTTGCAGAAGATGGTCTGGAGGTTAGGATATGTAAAACGTTTGCCATCTAATGATGATAATCTCTGTAATTTAGATTGTATAAGAGAATATTTATTCTTCACAACTTTTAATTTATGGTAGGGACTGCTTCTTCCATTTTTTTGGTTTTGTTTGTTTGTTTTTTCCTTGCTCACCTAGACAGGAAGATTTTGGTTTATCAGGATATTTCTCCATCTTGTGTTTCTTAGGTCTGGCATTAAAAGTAATAGTACAGCTGTCAATTCTGAGATTCAGCTCAAGGGACTCAATGAATTCTTTAACTCTGAGGAGGTAGATGTCAAGGTCAATATGGATTTCTCAAAGGTAAAACTGCAGCTTTTTACAAATTTCTCAAACGCATGATTTCAGCTTATTTTACAGTCTCAATATATTAGGAGTAAAACACTGACACAGATTACATCTGTAAATATTATGTTGTATCCCCTTCTCTCAGACAGAATCACTGATTGCGCTTGTCTTAGATAAGAATCTTATTACCACATTTTTGTTTCCTAAAGGCTACTTACTGGTAACAACTGCAAAAACAAAACAGCAGAAGAAATGTGCAACAAATAGCAAAGCCGAGAAAAAAATGAATGAAAAAAAAAACAGCTACAACAATAAAAGAATAGAAAAAAATTTCCAGAGATGGAAAAAATAGTCATCACAAACTATGAAATGTGTCAAAAGTTGTAAAACATAATGTAAAAAATACCATATTCATGAATTTTTGCACAAATTATCTACCAAAATAAACCAGCATTCTACAGTCATTCTTGTAATGATCTTGACTGTAGCATGGCAACCAAAGAGAGGCCCTGTGCAGTGTATCATGGGAAAAGGGGAAGGACATTGTTTAGTTGGGCAAGACTATTGAAAGGGAAATTGAAGCTACAGTACATATGTTTGTATGCAGGAAGTGGGGTAGTTGAGAAGGTGGTGTTATTTATAAAGTTGCAAGGCAATCTATAGGTACAGGTTTTAGCATTTACAGACAATAAGCACAGGACATTAATGTTTTCCTCCAGTACTCAAATGGGAGAGGATGTGTGTGGAAAAACAAAGGTATCAGTCACTGGGCAGACGTGTTAACACTGGTCTTTCAAACTGGGTGGAGTAGAGTTTGAGTCCGTTGAATGTTATTCTTTGCTATAATTTGTTTATTTAGTCAGCATGACTTTGTTGCAACTTGTGGACTGCTAATATGTTAATATTTAAAAACTTGGTGAGATCTACATAATACATAAAATTCAAGATGATATCTGACCACCATACATGTTTTGTGAGCCACAGTAATGAGGACATAGTTTGAATCAGCAATAACTGTCAATTTCTATATTTATTAAATGTCAGAAGCCCCAGCATGAAGCCAAGGGACTACAAAGATGGAAGGAGAGAGATCAGACTATCTTCTCCAAAGACACAGTAGCTCATCTTTTTGTTTCAGATAATGACATGAAACGGTACTATTTACTATGAGCAATTGAGGCAACAAGTGCAACAAACATTTATGTCTGCCATCCCCAGAAGATGATATATATTTCTTGGGTTTTACTTTCCAAAGTATCCTAAAAATTCTACAAGATATAAAAGAAGTTTGATATAATAGATACTTACTTACAAGACCCTACTACCCTATAGCCATATCACTGTTATCCTTTTATATATTATCAGGCTTCCAGTTGAAGGCTCAAGGCATAACATCTTAATCCATGAGTGTCAGAAAAAGTACTCATCATGAAATGCTTTGAAAACAAAAATTAGAATATCCCACGGTATTTTGCAAGTCAAAAAAACATATAATGTTTTATAAGCCTGGACTGGTACCTGAGATAAGTTCTTATTACCATGTATTTTGATAGATGTACTTTCTAAGTTTTATGTATGAGTTAGAAGTTTATTTTTATAACGTTGCAATGAGAGAACGGCATATCCCTCTTTCCTATAAATAAAAGTACAAAACCATAGGATGATCACCTTCCAGGGTTCTGAGACTTATATCGTTCTAGATGAAAAAGTAGAGTTTTTGTTGACTCTTTGTGAAAACTAGTTTCTGAGAAAAGATTAAAGATAAATGGGTCATTTTCAAGACTACCAAAAGTAAGAATCTCCAATAATAATTATAGTCTTATTCCATTTTGTTATTGCAATGTCTACATTGTTATCCAGTCACAACATACTATTCAAGGCATGTATACAATAGTAAACCAAGCAATACACAACAGATGCAACTACTGTAAAAAATGGGTGTGGAAGACCATTTTGTTGTCTGTTGTAGACCCAGCCTGATAAGGAAATTTGACTCACTGTGATTACAGACTTTCTTACAATAGTAGTAATGTACAGCTTAAGCAATATGTACTATGTCATATCTGTATGTTCACTTTTAAATGTGATTTTAAGCTCATTAGTTTTCAGCATCTTAGAACTCCTTGTTAGCATAAAGGAACAGTCGTGAAAATGACTCTGTGTATTTTCCCACACAACTAAAATGTGGCAGGTGCCACTAAGATGATTGCTTAAAAGATAAATATCTTAATGTTATCAGTAGAGTGACAATACTGCTAGTCTTATAAATAAGGATAGACTAACTCTGCATGTGTTTGGACTGCGGTTTTGAGACTTGGAACTGGAGTCTTGCATGAAAAAGTATGACAGATGGTAAATCGAGTGCTAAAATATGTAGTGCATCCAATCACATGTACTAGCAGACTGCAAACATTATGCAAACCAAAATATAGTGGAAGGTGGTAAGGTGTGAAGGTATGATCATGCAGTCAGCATTGCCTGGTGATTAAACGAGAAATACATATTGACACATGCAAAATGATTTTCCATTTATTATATACAAAATACTATTATTAACTTATCATTACTTGCCTAATTTCAAATTTTTCCTGAAACAAAGAATCACATGTCCATAAAGTAATAAACTGTATGAGAGAAACCTGATTATTTTTATTTTAGTGTTCTCTTTAGGTGAGAAGAGCAGAAAATAGTCTTACTCAATGTAATACTCAGAATATTTTCTTTTTCTTCCTACAAGCAAACCTCTCTAAAATAAAGTGCAGCATAACAGCCAGGCAGAAATGTACCTTCCCTGTTCTATCTATGGCAGCTTAATTGTTGTAGTTAGCCTGATGCTTTAGACAACTGAAGTCTGTTATCTGGTCAGTCTACGAACTTCATCTGCCTAAATACTATAATTATGAGCACTCAAGACTTTCAGCAGATTCTCTGTATCACATACTCAGTAAAGAATAGGACAAGCTGAAGTTGTCCTCATTGCTAAAATCTCATGCTGTGTAAATGTCTTCTTCCTGACAGTGCATGAATATGCCTACGCGTGCATGTACATGTACACACACACACACACACACACACACACACACACACACACACACACACACACACACACACACACACACACACACACACAGCTACTTTAGCACAATTAATTTCAATTGCTACTGAGAATTAATATTTATACTTGCTCTTAAATGCTCTTGATCATATAAAGACACTTACGTGTGCATGTGTGGTTATCTATACATATACACACACACACACACACACACATTGTGTATATTTATATATATATATATATATAAATATACACAAACACACACACACACGTGTACATGTGTGTATGTGTATACATATGTATATATGTGTGTGTGTGTGTGTGTGTGTGTGTGTGTGTGTGTGTGTGTGTATATATATATATATATATATATATATATATATATATATTTATATATAAACAAACACAGAAGCATTATAAAGAGATACATTCACACACACACAATGTAGATCATATTACAACAAAAAGCATTGAATGAATAAAGGAAAATGACAATTCATGAAACAGACAAATATTCTGCTCCACCTACTATAGATATAATAGCTCTCCTCCCCATTAGCAGTAGTAACAATAACTCCTTCCAGATATCTATACAAACCTTGCAGAACCTTTCTTGCACTCCTCCAGCAGTATTTGGGTTGTGATTAGCAGACATACATGGTCATATTATGTTAATATATGACAGGATGGCACTATGTTAGCTCTTTCTCATTCTTGTTTTAATACTGTCCATAAATGCACAGACTAACTTATTTGTACACAGATGATGCAGTGCAAAGCATATAATCAAAGTATATGGTAATACGAAACATATATTATCAACACTTAATTACCCAAATGTAATGCTTTTCACAAGCAGACAAGGACATTATCACCAAATTCTTCTGCTGTTCTGTTCTGAACCCAAGCGTAGTGCTTAATTTCACATCATTTGGTGATTAACTACTGATTATTTGCTTGCATATATGCAGTAATCTTTCTTCTGCATACCTGCCGGCAGATTCCACTCTGAATCATCAGTCCCTAGTGAAAGATAAGACAAAGCATATTTGTTCCACAGCCAGCTCGAGAACCTATATCCTATTCTTTCTCTGCCGAGAGACAAACAGCCATATCAGACTATTTGTCAGACTTACAAGTGAGAGTCAGAGACATGGGACCTGGCTGGCTTGCCTGTCATGTGGGACTCCCTCCCTCCCTTCCCTGGCCTAATCCCATCCTCAATGAGGCTAAGACATTGCTGAATTTTGCTACATATGAGCGCTTCCTGCTTGTTCCCACATAGGAACTAGTTTCCCAAGCCTCTCTGCAGTACTGTGTTTACAGTGTAGCCCCTGTCCAGTGCTATTATCTGTAATATTCACTGTTGCAGTGGCCATACTACCTATCTCTTGCCTGGACAGTTTCCATCTTCCCTCTAAAGGTTCTTTCACCTCCCAGGCCCATTAATCAAATCAGCATCATTCGAACCATATTCGTGGCCTTATCTCTTTATGCCACAGGGCTTAAGTATATATGCTTAAACGTTTTGTTCATTTAAACAGCACACGACATAAGATATTAAACAGAAGACTGCAGTTTACCAAAGATTTTCCTCTTCTGTGTAACATCACAATATTTACTAACGCATGTTGTGTGCTTTTCAGTATTCCGTCATACAACGTAAGCAATATACATGTCACAAATCACATGTGAATTCATTATTTTTGTTCTTTGTGACACATACAGTTGAGGAAGCAGATAAGAAACATATTTCATGGGAGATCTGATGGAAGTGAATTAAAGTTGTTAGGATAGGAACAGGAAGTTAGAGATTTAATGAAAAAGCTAGAAAATATATTTGTGTATGAGCCACAACTTTTGCTGTAAAAGGAACCTGCACAACACATTAGTGCATTTCTTTAATAAATATCTTTACTTTACAAAAGCTCCTAGTATGCCCAATGGAAATTTTAATTTTCTGAAGCAAAGTGCACAGCAGAATTATAAACAGCATATCAAACACAAAGCTGAGGACTAAGCAACTGACAAAAATGTTGAATTTCTCATCTTGGTGTTGAATATCACTTCATCCTTTTGTATGTGAACACATAAATGCGTGCCAACACTGGAGATACAAGGTAGGTGAAATCACAGCTTATGCTATAAGGACTGTGTACCAATACATCCACCCGAAAACAGTGTGTGTGTGTGTGTGTGTGTGTGTGTGTGTGTGTGTGTGTGTGTGTGTGTGTGTGTGTGTGTGTGTGTGTGTGTGTGTGTGTGTGTCTTAGAATCATGAGCATGTCTCCACAGTACTGTTCTTATTCATTTATTAAGTTAAAAGGAATAAACAAATTATTACCTGCATTCTTCTAAAAGTAACACTTAAGCAGTAATGTCTGGCAATACCTTATATTATAATTATCATTGATTTGCTAAGAAATGCCAAATTTTGCAAAGGACAGAGTAAGGTTTTAAGGAAAAATCAGTAATATCACTAAAAATCATGGAGACTGGAAAAGCACATTTTCTGTATACTGTACATATCCCAGCAGATATAGCTTAAAATCATTTTTTAAATATTCTTTAAATTAACATTAGGATAATACTGAGAACTCGAAGATTTACTGATTTCTGCAGCTACCACTTAACATTTATTACTAAAGTCTGTTATGGTTCAAACGTTGCTCCTTTAATATTTTGAGGATATCAGGGGTCTCACAGCTATAAATTAGACCTGGTGTGGAAGTATCTGTTTGTGTTATGGAACATATGACATCTTCCACAGTTTTCAATTCAAACAATTAGCCAAACTGGGATATAAAGTTTTCAGCAATTCATGGTTTCTATCATAGCTTTGGAGCAACTACATCTGCCAGTACAACTGATGATACATTTGTCAAGGAAAGATGTAAAATGGTTTGTAGAGCTGAACTTTCCTAACACTGACTGGAAAGTTAACTTATGTACCAGTAATCACAAGTTAGAACTTTTTGATTGCATTGTGTTCAAAAAAGCGTGTCACATATCCTTTCAGCAAATCTACACTAATCAAGACAAATTACCAATTGCCCCATTGGATGACAACTGCCAGTGAGTATAACTGATAGTTTGACATTACGCAGGATTAAGGCTCTGAGCAGTTAGCAAGTTGTTTCTTGTTGTCTTTGTTTCTTTACGCCTCTTTTTGCATACTCTGCAACTCTGATCAAGTTAACTGAACAGACTTTGCTCATGGATTACACCTGAAAAGAAGCACATATGTACTTATATCCATTGGGTTTACCTGGTTAAGAAATATATAAAATAAAAATAATATATACACATATAATGTGTACATAGCTTAAACTTTGTAAGTCCTCATTACCAAGCAGTACTAGAAACAGCTGTTATTAAATACTATTAAAAGGTTGCTTTCATTTCATGTTTGTGTGATCTTAGAATGTTGTTGTTTGTCTTTCAGCTTTTCCCGGTTAGGGGTCGCCACAGTGGAACTCTGGTCCGCTAATGACTGGCAGTTGGTTTTTATGGTGTCGAGTTGCCAGCCCGATGCCCAACCTTCAACGAAGGCATGCCCATTCAACACATGTCTTTCGAACGCCCACTCGACCGCGGGGAGGACATGCAGACTCCACACAGAAGGCACTCCCAATCCAAGCCGAGAATCGAACGGGAGAACCTCTTGCTGTGAGGCAACAACACTACCGCTGCACCACCACTGAAGTCTTAGAATAACTTTATAAAAGTAACAAAAGTAAAAAAAGTAACAAGGGGCCTGGAGTGCAAAACACTTACAGTACTGTTTTTTTTTTTTTTAATGTTCAACTTTCATGTGGTTTGTGATGTCACTCAATACGGGGATATTTCAATATGTGTGATTATTGCCTAGAGATCCAGTAAGCGGGAATATTGATGATGTGGTTATTCTGTAGCTGGATGTGGACTTAATGAGTATACTTACCTGTGATGAGGTGTCATGAGACTATTGAATCATAAAGCAGATGCCCTTTCAACTATAGTTAACATGATTTCAGATACAATACTCTTTCTATGTAGTATTCACGCATGTTATCAGTGTGTCAGGCTCTTCATGGAACTGAACATAAATGCCTGAAATGCTAACTTTTACTTCCCCAAGAGCAATCTGAGCCTATGTTAACAGACAGGCTATGATAAAATGATTGAATTAAACTGGAGTGATGAGTTTCATATATGTTAGTATCTGCTAGAATATCTTCATAATAGTTTTTATGAACTTATTAAGGGATATATTTCAAGACATCATATCCAAGATCCTGTTGTGCCAGAAAAGAATGTTAAATACCAGCAAAAGAAAAAAGTATCACTGACATGTATATCACAACTACATTATTGCTATGAATCTTAACATATTCAAGAAATTCCAGTCCCTTGTAAACTGGGGATTGTATTGTGTTAAGAGTAAAAAAAAAAAACTGTCAGCAACTAAAATGTTACTCAGATTTGAAAACTTTCTATTTTTACACCCTGAGATGTGTTGAAATGGGATTGTGTGTCCAGTGGTTATCTGGTTAACTCATAGGCGTTATTATTAGTATTTATTATTATTATTATTATTACTACATCACCTACTAGTATGTATGCAAATAGTAATCCTGTCTTCCTAAATGTTAAGTATAGTGTCATAAATGATCAATATGACTTAGTAATATTCGACTATTTCATAAGCATATTTATTTTCAGGCCTAGTGACAACATTGAAGAATGCCTTATTATTCTTTTTAGAATGTCTCCAAGTAAACATAAATTAGATATATGCCCTGGGGATCAGAAATGCAGCTGCTCTTAAATTCTGGGGTATAATATGACTCTAAGCTCAATTTACAAAGTGAAAAGCACTGTGAAAACATCAGCTAATTAAAAAACCTACTTGTGGCCATAACAGGGTCTGTGTTGGACACTGGTGTATAAAAAAAGGAAAATAAAAGAAGAGAAACAACATAACAATACTCCAAAAATGAATTAAACAGAAAGGATAGCAACAAAGAGGGTGGGTGAGAGAAATGCAGACATACTATGAAATGCAGTACTACATAAATATGATAATATGTTACGTCAATTATAACTGTAGGTGTGTGAAAACATCAGTGAGAATATTGGGGGTCTAACATAAAGGTAGACCATGTAACCTGACATCTGGGAGCCCTAGAAACTGAACCAGTTGTATGTGCAACTGTAGACTAAATGCACTGCCTGGGATTGTCTAGTAAATTAGCATAGTATAAACAGTATTTAATACAGGAATGCCTCTACATGGGAATATTTAAGCATGTCTTCTACTATTCACTACAGATATTATCCTGCCATTTTTACAGACAGATATGTAAATCTTTCAAGATTTTCAAAATTCTGAGAAGTTTTCATTGACAGATTCCTTGACATTCAGTTCCCACCTTTATCTTAATTTCCTGTCAGATGTCTTAGTGTCTTCCTGGCTGTTTCTTATTGCATCCCACACTTCTTCTCTTAATCACATCCTACACCCTTCATTCCTTAGCTACTCTGCACTTCACATTTTATCTCTGCTTTTTGCCACAGAGCGGACTACTTAGTTGTAAATACAATAACACTTTAAGGTGTATAATAGTGATAGGACAAAATGTTCATATCTCAATTAATTGCAAACAGCTATAAAGTACAAATGCTTTTTCAGAAGCAACCTGTGTTAAACTTCAACATTTATAATTTGACACAATATTTTCACACAAAGAGTGCTCTTAATTTTATCATATGAAGGAAGTGGTTCATACTACAGCAACTTGTATCTATGGTGAAATTCCCAAATGAATCCTGATTAATGAGGAACATGGGGTTGCCATGCACTTGAATATGTTGCTTGACTCAAATCATATCCCTTAAAAATTGCACTGGGATGCATTTGTTTTTCTCTTCCTGACACTGGTTATGAGGCAGAAGTACTAGAGATGCACTGCACATTGTATAATTAGTAGATAAATGGCCAAAAATCAAAATGTTAGAAATGCTAGACTGCAACAATTGTTACTGAAGCATTTACATCAAGTTCTGCAGAAGGCAGTGACCCCATAAACATCTAACAATAGATATATGTCACATGTTATAATACCTTTGAGAAAGGGATTTTTTATTGGAGGTGTCCAAATTTGGATCCTAGTCAGGTTCTAGGGACAGCCTTCCCACTAGCACTGAAAAGAAATTGCTACTTTTTTCATAATTAGATTCCATTTTGTTAGCCTAGTATGTTTGCTCTATTTTGGCCATTTACATCCTTTTTAAGGGTCTATATTATATTAGTGAAAGTAATATAATATAGACCGAAAAGCGAAAATGCTGCAAATCGAAAGGGTGTTTATGGGTTCGTGGTACGGTCAGGAGTGGGATATTTGCCCTAAACTCACTGTAGTGCGATCTCGGAGTTGGAATATATAGTTAGCTGGGGGGTGTGGGGCATGGCAGCCCCCCACAATAAGAAGTTTGATTTGCAGCATTTTCACTCATGTGAGTGTTCGCTGACTTAAACTTTCGCTAATATAATACAAACCCCCCTTTTTAAAACATGGATATTCAATAAAGGAAGTAAAAAAATTTGGCCAATATACTAGGAAGAGACATGAAAAAATTTAAACTTTAGCACTAATCTTTTAATACTTAGGAGCACAAACCTTTATTTCTTGTGGCAAAATTTAGTGTTTATTTAAGTCATACAAAGGACTCTAAGGGACAGCCAGTCAACAGCAAAGGAAACGGACTGTGGTTAGAATTCTCAAAGAAAAACTCATCAAATCATGTTTCTGCAAATGCTTTGTAAGAGAAAAGCTTGCTCCTCAGTGAGACAGTGTGCTTACTCTGGTACACACCAAGCATAAAGCAGTTACTTTCTTTGAGATGTGATGGTACTGACATTTCTTAATTAAAACAGGGAAGTTCAGTGTACACAGCTTTCTTTACTACGAGCGTGGGGAGATTTGCTTCTCCTCTCCAAAGTTTGTTGACTTGTCACTTCTTTTCACAGATCAGTCCTTTTAGACTGTCATGTTTGATGAAGCATGATTCTGGTTTTAGGAAATAAATTACTGTCAAACAAACACATTTGGCAATTCTCAAATCTAAACAATGAAATAACAAGTAAAGCATTATCATTTCCTTTTGGATCAGTGTTGTTTGTTACTGAACATCTCAGCATGAGAATAACTGTCTGTTACATCTACCAGCTGCCAAGAGATTCAAAACTGAACTCATTTAAAAAGGTAAATGATAAAATAAGGAAAAAGAATGAAACTAATTTTTACATTAGATAAGAGCGTTTCATGAAAAAGAATCTGAAGAGAAACTATTAAAAGAAACATCTTGAAAGTTAACTACAAAAAACAAATTGGATATATTAAGACAATGAATAGTTAACTAGATGACATACAACTATAGACTGAGATACTGTTTAATATGCAAATATCTCTTCAGAACAGTATTTTTTTATTCAATCCAACTTCATATATGTGCTTTTAAACTGCATTTACTGCAAACCCATTACTGGTGTTTATAAAATGGGCAAAAACATACACTAATATTGTACTGGAGAATGAACTTTCTCCAACAGAGTATTAAAGTAGAGAAATTCCCCGGTTTAAAAAATCCACTGCCTCATAGCACGAAGCACCGACCGAAAAAAGTGAACAGTTGCCACTTTTGTAAATTCACATGTGAATAAATAAATGTGTCTTTCCTGTTTTGCAAGCCTAAATTAAAATAATAAAAAAAAGAAATAAAAATCCTCACCTACGAAAACTACCTACAGCAGCATCATTTTTAAAGGCACGTGCATGCCATTTTAGTTATCCCTTATAAAGCATGGCTTAAAAGCCATATTTGGCAAGGTGGAAAAATTAAAACAAAGTAATGCAATTGTGTGTGTGTGTGTGTGTGTGTGTGTGTGTGTGTGTGTGTGTGTGTGTGTGTGTGTGAGTGTGTGTGCGCGCTCGCTTGCATGAGAAAGAAAAACAATGAGGGAGACAGAGCATACCTCTTAAATTCTTTTTTCTGGCAAAAGACTTTCCATCACGCGACATTGTTTAAACAATAAGTATGAAACTCTACTATCTGGCATTATAGACCAACTCTAAGCCTGAGTAAACTACTAGAAAATCAAACATTGTACAAGAGACGCAGCAAAAAAAAAGAGGTAAACCAGGGAAATTATGCAAATTTAGGGACTGTTGAGAAGCTTTGCACTGTACAAATTTATTTTATTAATTTGATTATAGTGAAACATCTGAGGTATATTCAGTCAACAAAGTGGGTATAATTGCTGGATGTGTGTGTGTGTGTGTGTGTGTGTGTGTGTGTGTGTGTGTGTGTGTGTGTGAGAGAGAGAGACTCTGTCTGTGCCTCTGCATATTTGTGTGTGTGTGTGTGTGTGTGTGTGTGTGTGTGTGTGTGTGTGTGTGTGTGTGTGTGTGTGTGTGTGTGTTTGTATGTGAGAGAGAGAGAGAGGGAGAGAGGCTCTGTCTGTGCCTTTGCATATGTATGTCAGTTGACATTAAAGTCTTGTATAACTCACACAACTTTGTTTACATGTAGCATGTCCACAGTAGCAAGTACAGAGTAAACCCCAGAAGCAAACCCACATGGTGGAATCATAATATCAACAAGCTTTTTAATAAAAGGAAGATAATTTTGACCATAAATAAGAAGACTAATTCCCAGGATGTTAAAGCCCTTATCACTGAAATAAACAACTCTGGAGCTTAATAAAATCCACTAAAACCAAGTTTGAGGCTAAAATAGCTACCCAAGCCAAAGACAATCACATGGCATTTCTTTGTTATGTTCATAATCTCAAAAGCACACTGCAGCAGTGCACTGAGCTGACTGTGAACAATATTACCCACACTGATCCTGAAGATACAGCTAACCTACTGGCTAATAAATTTAGGTCTAACTTTACCACTCTCTCCCCTCCGTCTGTCCCTCAAGATATACCTAAAGCTAGCTCATCTCCAGCTGTCATATAAAACCAGGTCCTAAAAGTGCTACCAAAAGTTAAAAATACTGCATCAATGGGTCCTGACAATATCCCTGGATGTTTCTTAAATAGCATGAAGCACAATTTAGCCACATGCCTAACAACACTGTTCAATCGCAGTCTCCATACCAGTTTTGTACAAATGAATGGAGAACAGGTAAGGTACAGTCATTCACCTGCATAAGGGAGGACCTTCCACAGACCCAGGCAATTACAGACCCATAAGCCTGACCAACCTCATATGCCATGAAAAGACTTATCAAGGAAGTAGTCAATCAGAACATAGGGACCTTCGAAACACTAGACCCATGTCAGTTTGGATTTGTTATGGGCAGGTCATGCTTACTCAGCCTGGTGGATTTTTTGAAAAAGTCACCAAAGCAATGGATGAAAGCAAAATGCTATACACCACATACCTCGGCCTGGCCAAAGCTTCTGACATAATTCCCCACTCAGGCATAATAGAAAAGCTTAATAAACTTTGAATAAACCTTATGTCACCCACTCTCTTCACAGATAGGGCATAGATAATCAAAACAGGGAAAGTTACATCCACAAAGAGACCAGTCACCAGTGGAGTCCCACAGGGTTCTGTGCCGATACCTCTCCTGTTTGGAATCTACTTTCTAAAGTAACAGCAAATACCAAAGGGCTCTGGCTGCCTAAATTGGCAAGTGACTACAAGCTAGAAGTAAGTCACTGAACCCCCGAATGACTTAGCCATCCTGCAGGAAGTTTTGTCTCTGATAAATAACTGGTGTCAAAATTATGGCCCGAGACTAAATGCTAAAGAATGCATTATTGTACCCTTTAGGAAGTCATCCATCCCAGGGAACTACCACATTGACAATATACCCCTAAGAGTTGACCAAGCTGTTTGAGATTTAGGAACCTATGTGGAAAGTGAGCTAACTTTTGACCAACATGTTTCTACTGTAGTAAGAAGGTCCTTCTATATTGCAGAGATATTGTGCCTAGATCCTGGGATGTCATTGTCCCCCTTTATTCACCCCTCATTAAGCCAATCACTGAATACAATACCTCCTTTGGTATGTATCTGTCCAGACACATGCAACAACTGGAATGTCAAAAGAGATACTTTACTAATAGGAGAAAAGGCCTAAATAATATGTTCTACATGGACTAACTCACAGCCTGTCACTATACTTGGTATCCTACAGACCGTTAAGAGGTGACCTGTGTCTGGCATACAAGGCATCCTCCAACTAATTACTGATGAGCCTACTAGAGCCTATTAGAGAGTTGAATGGCATCAGAAATACTGGGTCTAGGGATCTAAATGTCTTCTACAACATCAACTGAACAGTTTTGAGGGACAGGTATATTTTGCACAGATTACCACTGCTATGGAACAGACTCCCCATCCACATCAAACAAAGTTCATCTCTGTCCATTTTCAAGCAAAACTTAGATCTATGGATGGGAAGCAGAAAATTTACCCCAGGACTGCCCCCTCTACTACTAACAGAGAGAGGTAGCTCCTAAATGATTTATCCAGTACATGGGTACCATAAAATTATCTATGGTATGATCTCAGTTATTCTCATAGGGGTAATATATAATTATTGACAATGGGATGGTTAGGGCCAATCTATAATCAAATGGGATAGGTTATTTCAAGCTCAAAAGGGAAAACTAGCTAGGCTTAAAATGGCTCACAAAAGCAACTAGTCTAGCACTTACCCATGAACTTATGGACCAATAACTTATATTGTGACAATTACATATGCTACAACAACTCTGAAACATTAGGCAGATGAATTAGTGTAGACTAATAAAAATATGAAAGATATTAGAGACAGCCCATTATCCAAGTACAATAATGCCCTCAAAGGTGGGTATTATAGGGAAATAAATGAACTTCCAAAGATACAGACATCCTCATATCACCCTGGGCAGGATGTTATTTCCCAAATAATGCCCACCCTGTCAAGCATTATTATTTTCTTATTTTGATAGAGTTTTACCCCATTTGTAAAATTTTGGGCTTTTGTCTAGTGAGAGTAAGAAATATGCTGCTATTGGAATTCATCTTGCTCCAAACCCTTAATTTATATTTTTCATCTTATTGGCTGTGACGTTTAAGTGTAGCTTTTAAGCTGTGTTGCACAGTGGCACCTTCTGTTCTATTTATCTGGGTTGTTTGTGCAATTTTCTTATTTATTTCTTCCTATATGCTACTGTTGGATTGATCAGTTCTAACCCGATTTGGTCTGGTTACCAGTCCTAAAAATACCAGGGAAGGTTTGGTTTTTGTTCTTAATCTATTTCCATCTGTGTGATTTTAAAGTGCATTTACTGCTAACCTGTTAATACTGTTATTGTTAATTAAATTGGGATACTTTATATTTTATTTTCTAGTGGCAGTTGGAAAACTCAATCATTAGCGGACCAGAGTTCCGCTGTGGCGACCCCTAACCGGGAAAAGCCGAAAGACCCAACAACAACTTTCTGTCTGTCTGCGATGCTTAATGGCAGCATTTGCATTGCAGTACACAGCAGAATCCAGCTGTTTTGATCTAGATTGACCAGTTCTAAATGGTTTGGCCTTGCTACCAGTCTCAAATAAATAAATTCCTGCTGTGTGGTCGTAAATTGTTTCTTATTACTATTCCATTAACACTGATTATTATGTAGGAGTTTTGTTCTTTTGGGGCAAATTTTTGGCTTTAAGTTGTAGGTAAGAGTAGAGACTCACTGATTTTCTGGGTATCCTGCATGTTCCAGATTTAATTTATTTATTTTTCTGTGTGTGACTTTTGAGTACATCTTTTAACATGTGCAGCACAGCAGGAACTGCTGCCGTATTTGTCCATTTCTTTTATGCTGCACTTCCTTGCTGTATACTACTACTTTATGGAGCAGTTGTAACTGGATTTGACCTTGCTGGACCACTAACACTAGGGCTGTTGCACACTATAAACACAACTGTTTTTTAAGTGTTTATCGTTTCTCTATCATTCCATACACTTCAATTACTCTCTTGCCTATTCTGCATGGTTGCAAAAGGTTGCTACTCACACTGCAACTTGACTTTAAGCTAACTTAAGCTGCATGCTGCTACTGTTATTTTTTTTTTTTTGATAGGAACTCCTTTTTCCCTACATGTCAGTTGCAAAAATTGTTGCTCTTTTTATTAAAATCAGTCCTTTTCGTTTCCAGAGCAGTCCAAAGCCACCTCCCCCACACAGGTACTGATATCTGCACTTTCCTTTGTACTCAGACTAGTTGCTAACAGCAGCTATATTTGCCTGCATCTAAGTGTTTGGCAATCAAGTCAGAATAGCAGGGGTAGTGGCTATGCATAGAGTGTGAGCAATTCAAAGATACAGTTAAAGCTTCTGTGTAATTGTCAAAGCAAAGTGGCATGCATAGCATCCTAGTAAGTGTTTAATGATGATGTGTAAATGAGGAAATCCATGCAAACAAGCCAAACGATTCAGAGACATATAAAAAGGTGTCATTGCACAGCCACACTTACTCACTTTGAGCACTGACATTTGCAGTGTACAAGACAGAAGCTATGCTAGAATAGCAGCAGAGCAGTATATGCTGGAAACTGCTGTCAAAGTCAGTGCTCACAATACTGCATACTGAGGCCGTCTACATTAATGGAGTAGGAGCAAACAGTGCTTGATGTACTACGAATGACAGACCAACACACTGTGGACCATATCTGAATGGGGAGGAATACTCTAAGGGACCTAGCTGAACTGTGCTGTCCACAATTAGAACAGAACAGTATGCATGCCATGCTTATTCCTGTGGACAGAAAGGTATGTGTAGGATGAAACATCTTTGCAACAGGGACCTTGCAGTGACCTTCAAGAGACATCTTATCACAGGCACTGTATCAGCCTCCCGAATCATAAACCAGTCCCTTGACATTATGCTACAGCATGTGGAAAAGCATATCTGGTTCTTTACAATAGCACAGCAGAGAATCCACATCATGCAGGCCTTCTATGACATGACACATTTCTCTGAGGTACTAGGTACCTCAGATTGTACCATGTTGCTGTCAAGACCCACCTAGTTCAGAGGGTATAAAACATATAAACATGTGGTCTGTAATGCCAGGGCATTATTTATAATGTGTCCATTCACCAACAAGGCTGTGTACCTGATTCACATACACGGCACACATCTGACCTATACCAGTGGATCCTGTGAATGGACTTCCGCAAGGTCACCAAGTTAGTAAGTGAACCCATATGCCAGATACATAGGTCTACAAAGACATGTACCATTGTTTCTTGTCTGTTGCAGGCAGTGTAGGATAAATCTTAGACCATGTGATGGATGACCTCAATACCCAATCCTCAGACCATGCAGAAAATATCACATAACACAGCCCAGGAAGAAATGCAACCATAGTGAAGCAGGTATTCAGACTACTGAAAGGACACTTGTGATATTTAGATACCCCAGGGGGGCACTGCAAAGTAGGGGTGGGAGGTTGGCATACAGGTTAAGATGTTTACCTTACAAACATAAGGCCCAGGGTTTGATTCTCACATGAGGTAGTTGGCTAGGCTTAAAATGGCCCACAAGGGCAGTTAGCCTAGTACTAATTTATGAACCTCTGAACCTACTCCAGACATGCAACAAGGTATCTTTTCTGTCTGTCATGCTTCACAACACAGTGTTGTATAAACAAATGGAGTTGAAAATTATGGCAAGAATGGTCATACAAATCACAGTTGCAGCAGCACAGGTGCAGGGTGGTAAGCCATGCAGCAGCTGAACCACAGGTGAGGCATAGGCAAATGCAAAAAGGCAATTCCTGGTTCACAGCTATAGGCCATGACAAACACGACATAAAATAAATAAGACATGCTTGATCACATCCAAGCAATGCAGGGTAGTGCACTGACTAGCCAGGAAGCACAACAGACAGCAATATACCCACAAAGGTTAAGGCTGGGCAATTATCACATACAATGGTAGGAGGCCCATAGTGACAGGTGCATACAGCATTATGATGCAAGGGTAGGGTCAAAGGAGGTGAACACTATAGTCACATAGTTTGAGAGGTTGAGAGGTGTCAGGAATCATATTCTCCAGTGCTTGGGTAGTGTTACCAGAGTATGATCATTGTTGGTGTCCTCTGTGTTGGCCTGAGGTGCCAGGGCAAGATCTAGTCCATGGCAGGGAAGGGGTAGAACTATGGGACTGTGCAGATGCACTCTGATAAGGTGTCCAATGTGTTGCATCTAAGGAGTGATACCAGCCATGACATGAATGGTGCCCACTGTCAGGGGTGTAGAAAATGTACCTGAGGAGACATTGACACTGTCTCACCAATTGTCTGTGTAGAGGAGTAGACCTGTACCTGATCATCTTACATCTGTAGCATGTAGCAGAGGCAGACCAGATGTCAGTTACATGCATCTCACGGATGCACCTATGGGAGTGTTATTTGCCACCAGTGACCTTAGTAGCACTGTTTTCTCCCCGCTCCTGTACTCTAGGTCACTATGTAGTTAGTGCATATCTTCCTGTAAGCCACATGTTATGCTTATCATCTCCACAATGCTGTGCACAGCAAATGTCTGTACCTGGATCACAGACCTGGGCATCTGCTGGTTGAATTTCACTGTCACTCATATTAGGGACAAACCAAAGGTCATGGCAGTGATGCAGCTCTTAACTTCTCTCATCAGTGGTTGGTATAGCCACATCAGAGGCAGTAGGTGTGTCAAATGCTGTGTAGGCTGAGGGTACAGGTAAAGCCCATATGAGACTTAAAGTTATAGGATGCCTAAGATGTCCTGGTTAGACAACATGCTCAGCCTGTACCTCTGCAGGGGCCTTTGTAATAGAGGACATAGGTGACCCCTCAATATTTAGTGTTTGAGCTAGTGCCACTTGTATATAATCATCATCATCATCAGGCACAGATGCCCTGCTAATATCAGCTCTATATTGTCTGGTGCTGGACCCACTACCAATAGAATCTGTGAATGGATGACAACACCTCACATACCTCTCAATCTCTTACTGCAAAAAATCTGGACAAAGCCTAAAGTAATGGGGAGACAACATCCCAAAAATGGAGACAGATTTTAAATATTGCCCTTATAAACTTAGAAAGTTGCCAGAATAACAGGATTTTGTGTTAGTATACATTTTCTGAAGGTAAAAAAGGTCTGAAACCCAGATGTATGTCATTATTCAGTGATTTCAGTTCTCTGTGATTTGCCAGAAAACCATACATTTTATCAGGAAAAGACCAAAAATATGAGGTAAAAATCTGGACAGCTGAGAAATATGACACCTGACACCACTGCCAGTACACATACATATGTCATCATATTACCCAACAGTACACATGCTGTACGATAAATTGGAAGATAAGCCTTGTCACACAGGTTGTTGTTCTTGCAGACCAGAGATGCCTAGAAGAACAGATATACAGGCAGGCCATGATCAGTCCCTTTTGTCAGTCACACCAAAGTGTGTACTATAGTCTACTGTAATGGGCATTACAGAATAAGCAACCTTTACATTGCCACCCTGATTTATGAATGAATGTTCTCCAGCAGTGTGTTATTGTACTGGTAATGCCTGGTAAAAAAACACAAATCTGCCTCTTCATGGCATCATATTAAGCTATTGTGAAGCTCAGACATTTGGATGCGTGTATGTGAGAGGCAGACCGACAGACAGCGCCAACTGCAACTAGCAGTCCATCAGCACATTAAACAACAGGAGGTTGGGAATACAATGTCTGGCATTACTGACTGACTTTATTCCTCAGACATGTACAGGGAAATCAATGTACAGAGAAGCAATATGGGGCAAAACTAGGGACAAAAGGTTTGTTGTGGGCTGCAAAGCCTTGCATTCTATGATTTGTTTATTTTATTAATTTATTTACACACAAAATATAGCCTTGATATATAAGATATTAATATTAACAGGCATGTTATACCAAACTTCCTGTTGAATTAAATACTCATTGTTATTGTTATAGTCTGATTTGAAAAAAAAATGTAAAAATGAATTAAATTTACACTGTGTTCTTTTTAGTTTAGTATCTGATGTTTCCACAGCAAGATACTGAATGTGTGTTTCTGTCTGTGCACATGTGTCAGTCCATCTGCCTGCCTATGTTTCTGAATGTGTGCATTTATGCATATATTTATAATTCTGTCAGTCTGTCTCTGCTTCTGAATGTGTTTGTGTGTGTGTGTGTGTGTGTGTGTGTGTGTGTGTGTGTGTGTGTGTGTGTGTGTGTGTGTGTGTGTGTGTGTGTTTGTGTAGGTGTGTGCACATTAAATATTTCATAGCTTGTATTTTGTATGTAAAATACTTCCTCCAACAACTAGAACATATACTACAGCAAGTAAGAAACACCAGGTGGAGGAACTATTTTACATAGAAACATAAAACACAAATTATGTAGTAATAAAAAAGTGAAAACAAGTAAAAAAATATAACAGACAGCTCATTCTCCAAGTCCAATAATATCCTCCAGGGTTTGTGTTATTGTGTAAGTAACACCCTTCCAGGGGTGTTGAGACTTTCTTTGTTATTTACACAATACAACATGTCTTGTTGGGCATTACTGCTTGCATATTAACCTGGTGCTGCTTCTACCAACATGTGTACTTTGTGCAAGGTGTGCTCCCACATCCCTGCTACATTCTATGCATGAGGCACAAATCCCCTTGCAAGTGAAAAATGCCAAAAACTACTCAACCTCTGTCAGCTGCATCTGTGCAGGTGGTCTGCCTCCTACGATGGTCCTGCCCATCACAATATCCTGAACCTTTTCTGATAGTGGGACCCATATGGTCATCAAAGCTTTCACATCCTGTATCAGTCTCTACCGAATCTAACTCTGATAGTGTTTTCCTGTAACATATTTACTAAGTAATTGCATATCATGTGTGCAGACAGCCTGCAGCAACAGTTCGTTCTCTAAGCTATTGAACTTTGCTAGCATTGTCTCCATCAGGTAGTCACACTAGTACCTGCATACCCGAGGTCAAACATGTCATTCTGTGTAAGTATATCCTATGCTGTGACATGCGCATGAGTATGACCATGGCCTGCTCCCTTTATGCATGTGGTTATCGGCTGCAGTTATTGCTACACATGCCCCCACTACTCCCATTTATGTACTGTACCTTACTGCTGTGCATGGCACCACTACTGCCATTTATGTACTATACCTTACTGCTGTGCATGGCACCACTACTGCCATTTATGTACTATACCTTACTGCTGTGCATGGCACCACTACTGCCATTTATGTACTATACCTTACTGCTGTGCATGCCCCCACTACTCCCATTTATGTACTGTACCTCACTGCTGTGCATAGCACCACTACTGCCATTTATGTACTATACCTTACTGCTGTGCATGGCACCACTACTCCCATTTATGTTCTGTACCTTACTGCTATGCATTACCCCACTATTTCCATTTATGTACTGTGTCTTATTGCTGTGCATGGCCCCACTACTGCAATTTATGTATCGTACCTTACTGCTGTGCATGGCACCACTACTCTCATTTATGTACTGTACCTTATTGCTATTTATAGCCCCACTGCTGCTACTTATGTACTGTACTGTACCTTATTGCTATGCATGGCCCCATTACTGTCATTTATGCACTGTACCTTACTGCTGTGCATGGCACCACTACCGCCATTTATTTACTGTAATTTATTGCTACACATGGACCCACCACTGCCATTTATGCACTATACTTTAACGCTATGTGTGGCCCCACTACTGCCATTTATGTATTGTACTTTATTGCTATGCGTGGCCCCACTACTGCCATTTATGTGCAATAACTTATCACTATGCATGGCCCCACTACTCCCATGTATGTAATGTAACTTATTGCTACGCATGGCCCCACTACTGCCATGTACTGTACCTTATTGCTATGCGTGGCCCCACTACTGCCATTTATGTACCATACCTTACTGCTGTGCATGGCACCACTACTCCCATTTATGCACCGTACCTTACTGCTGTGCATGGCACCACTACTCCCATTTATGCACCGTACCTTACTGCTGTGCATGGCACCACTACTCCCATTTATGTTCTGCACCTTATTGCTACACATGCCCCTACTACTGCCATTTATGTAATGTACCTTTTTGCTATGTGTGGCCCCACTACTGCCATTTATGTACTGTGCCTTATTGCAATGCATGATCCCACTACTCCCATTTATGTACTGTACCTTACTGCTATACGTACCCCCACTACTGCCATTTATGTAATGAACCTTATTGCCATGCATGGCCCCCACTACTCCCATTTATGTACTCTACCTTATTGCCATGCATGGCCCCCACTATTCCCATTTATGTACTATTCCTTATCACTATCCTTTGCCCCACTACTCCCATTTATGTAGTGCACCTTATTGCTCCGCATGGCCCCACTACTGCCATGTACTGTACTTTATTGCTATGCATGGCCCCACTACTGCCATTTATGTACTGTACCTTATTGCTATGCATGGGCCCCACTACTGCCATTTATGTACTGCATTTTATTACTATGTGTGACTCCACTACTGCCATTTATGTACTGTACTGTATTGCTATGCATGGTCCCACTACTGTCATTTATGTACTGTACCTTATTTCTATGCGTGGCCACACTACTGCCATTTATGTACTGTACTTTATTACTATGTGTGACTCCACTACTGCCATTTATGTACTGTACTTTATTACTATGCATGACCCCACTACTGCCATTTATGTACTGTACTTTATTGCTATATGTGGCCACACTAATCCCATTTATGTACTGTACTTTATTACTATGTGTGACTCCACTACTGCCATTTATGTACTGTACTGTATTGCTATGCATGGTCCCAGTACTACCATTTATGTACTGTACCTTATTGCTGTGCGTGGCCTCACTACTGCCATTTATGTACTGTACCCTATTGCTATGCGTGGCCACACTACTCCCATTTATGTACTGTAATGTATTGCTATGCATGGTCCCACTACTGCCATTTATGTACTGTACCTTATTGCTATGCATGGGCCCCACTACTGCCATTTATGTACCCTATTACTATGCGTGGCCACACTACTCCCATTTATGTACTGTACTGTATTGCTATGCGTGGCCACACTACTCCCATTTATGTACTGTAATGTATTGCTATGCATGGTCCCACTACTGCCATTTATGTACTGTAACTTATTGCTATGCATGGCCCTACTATTCCCATTTATGTACTGTACCTTATTGCTATGTATGGCTCCATTACTGCTATTTATGTACTGTACCTATGCCTCTACATATGGTTCTGGAACTCCACACCCTGTTTGGTATGAAATCTGGACAGTGTCCTATGCTTATGGGTTGAGCCCATCTCATAGCTAGACAGAATTGCGCTATGCCACTGTGATGGGCACTACTTACACACCTGATAAAACATGAGCCTCACTATCCCTTACAATCACCATGGAGTTTGTAGTTGTATATGAAATATTTTGCCAAATAAGATAACTTCTTCAATTCAAATGCACCACTTTTACACAACTTTTTCCTCACATTCCTCTGTACTTTAGGTGGCTGTAAGCAGTGCCATACAAGATAATGATGACACTTTATATCATACTATCGAAAGGCAGAATAGCAGTTATGCTAATAACCCAGGCAGCTCCAGCACCTATGAATTTCTGTCTGTGCCCAATGTGCTACCCATATATCTTGACATGAGCAAGGTACTTCATGTTTGTAAGCTCATGCATGTGGCATCTGTATGTATGTAGTTCTAAGGTACAGTGAAAATCGCACATGATTTGCAAAGCTACATCTGCATGCACAAGGCTAGACTAGCCATGGCTGCCTCATTAAGTAGTAAACGCAGGGATCCTGCATTCTGTGTGAGGGAGTTTTCTGAGCTTCCTGCACAACAACTTTAAAGACTGCCTGTTGAAACACTGTGATGGCTCCCTGAGGAAGGCAGACACTTGGAACAAACTGAAGCAGGTGTTGAGTGGCATCACACTTGCTATGGAGCATAGACCTTGTACAAACTGATCCAGGTATTAAGTGGCATCACACATTCTAGGGAGTAGTGTTGTCATTGTTGTTATGACCAGAGTTGGTGCCACCCTGACCTGATGTCACAGTGTGAGAAAGTTTCAAGAGCGTGAGATCAACGTACTGCAAACAAATTTGTGAGGTGTTACCATTGTCTTGCACTCTGTGCAGTGCTGTATAAGTATGCTTAACTGTACATGCTTTAGCACAGGAGAAAGCACAACTCTGGGCAGTAAAGTGTGCATGTGTTTTAGGACAATGCACTGCATAACAGTAATTGTGCTTGTATGATCAAGATATGTCATATTCCTACAAACCCAGTTGTGGAAGAAGTGGAGGAGAGACCCTACTTACCTCAATTTCTAATTGTTGCTGCATTTATTACTTGGTTGGACTGCATACTACGACTGCCTCTCAGCAGGAGGGCAACAGATCCCTGTGGACGGTGACCAGGAGGGTCACTTTTGCTTTCAATGTCTGCCTCACGGACAGGGATGAATATTTGCCTCTTGAAAATACCTCTGCTAGCATTTCAGGGTCAGCTGGAAGGCTACTCACTGCCAAGGTGTGGTAGCAACTGGATGTCCACTTTGGCAACAGCATCCTCCAGAGTGACTGATGAAGCCACATTACAAATAATCTACACCAAATGGGCACCCAGATGAGCAACAGTCCAGAACATCATCTAGCAAAATGATGCCACAATTTGCTGCCCTTTGGGCTAGGCTGGAAGCTAACCATGCCAGGCAGCCACCCTGTCCTCTTTCCAGTGTACATAGTCCCTTATTTGTCATTCCCCATTGTTATGTCATTGTCCAACATCTGTAGGTATATGCCCATCCATTGTACTCCACACCATGTATGTGTATACTACTCCTGTCGGTGTCTCTATCCACTAATTGTCTTTCTGCTTCTGTTACCTGACCTTCTCTCTCATTTCCATTCACAGGTATTCCTAGTATATTTTCCACCTTGCCATCTTTGGTAAAAGTAACAAACCTGAAACTATACCACCCCAAGACATATCTTCCTACCCTCCATAATTCATTGCTTCTTGTTTCCCGGTTGTGTTTAGCCCTGCTTGTTACTATCCCCTTTCCTATGTTCCTATTTTTTCCATTTCTCCAGCATTTATCTGATGAACAGGGCTGCACGTTGATATGCACTCTCACATTGGTTTATCTGCTCACTGCTATGCTCAGATGTGGTGCCCTTTTTACTGAAGCCTTCTTATTGCTATATCTATAGGCCACTGCATTGCAAATTGGTATATGCAGTGACATGGACATGACAAAATGCCTGTGCTTTCCATGCGTTTCAAGTTGCCCTGTGTGCTGCTGTGTCATTACTCGTGCCATTTGTAGCATAGCTCAGCTGTTCTCATTAATGCCGGGTTGCTGGAAAATTAATAAATAAATGAATGAATGAACAAATGGCTTAAGAAGTACCTTCATTTCAAAAACAGTTTTCTTTTAGTTTCTACATTTTTGTTATGTATGATTTGTTTCATTATTTCACAAGTAATAATACTGCCATAATTTACAAGCAGTACATCACCACTTCATATAAAGCCATTATATATATACAGAGGACTAATGATAAATGCAGACTGTCCTACTCCCCAAACACACATGCAAAACCTCCCCCAAATGATATTTGTAATCATGTAAAATAAACTTAAATATGTCTGTTGCCTGCATAGGTTCATAGGTGTTTACCAGGCTAATGACCACAATGACTTTTTAAGTCTAGCTATTCATCCCAAACACCTGACAAGTTCTGGTACTCTTGATAACTTTAAGCAGAGGCATGGGAGATGCAACATTTACAAGCAGGGGCCTGGGAGATGAACCATTTACAAGCAGGGGCCTGGGAGATGAAGTATTTATAAGCTGCCTGTGTCCATTAGAGACACAGATTTCCTGTTCCCCCTCCAATTGTCCAAGTTACACTTGAATTGGATAAGGGAGGAACTCTGCTTCACATGGATGGGGAGCCTGTTCCAGAGAAGGGTCAATCTCTGGGATACATATGTATCTCTCCAGCAGATTCTATTTATATCACAGGCAAGGTTAAATCTTTAGAATGGGTAATTCTGGTGTTGTTTGTTTTGCAAATATACAGGAAGTCCATCAGGGTGCGATCTGGCAATGTTTTCTATGCTGGCCTAGATTTCTCCTCAGCAGCCTGTAGGAGACAAAATACAAGGAGAGGGCTTTGAGGCAGTTTGCATATAAAATGTTACTTATGCCCTGTATTCTTTTAGTGAAGAACCTTTGTGGATGTTCCAATTGTTGGATGTGCCTGGTTTTTGGCTCTCTCTTTTTGCTGTGAAGTTTTGGAGTCTAAATGAATAATATACATTCCTGCTATAAGCAGTTAACTGACTTGTATAATTTCACAAGTTTCAACTCTGAACACCTTTGAAAGAAAATCTTGAATGAGAACTACTATAGAAATGTGTTTTATAACATAATTTTACAAATGGCTCTTGCTGCTTTTTTGTATTGTTTGATAATATTTGATCTATACAATTTTAGAGCTTTGTACTGTGTTTTGATTTATGCATAATAGCTTAGTGTTATGTCTGTAGTACATTCATTTTGCATATATTTAATTACTGCTGAGATTCTACCACTTATCTACTTGTCTTTTCATTTAATTTTTGTTGAGGCTGTGACTGAAAAGGGATCCTAATGGTTGAGTTACCCCACCTACCATAAATGCCTGAATGTAAGAATAGTGTAGTGCACCTATCCATTTTAAAATATGCTGTTATTCCACATATTCGTATGGCTTATAAAAATAACAGTTTTCTATATTTCAGATAAAATAAGTATTCCATGCACTGGCCGTCTTGTAATTCATAAGCAGCATTCCATTGCCTCATACATAGCTGGGTCAGAGGATTGGTGCATTTCAATGACAACTCCAAGCTGTCCTGCTCTAACATTCACATGCATAACTCCATCAAATGATAGCCAAAATCATGTGAAATAATGTGAAATATTCCATAGCTATATCCATTACTTCACACTATGTGTTATTTTTGAACAGGAAAGTTAATCTGCACAAAGGACATACAAGTAAAATAGGTACTCTAGAGTACTAAAACATTTAGGCTGCATTTTAGACAAGCACTGATTCAATGTACTTTTACTAGTATTGTAATTTTCCCATACTATATTGTGGTTGCAACATATCTTTCTTTGCGATATGAGAATGCTTCTTCTAAATCAGTTTGATTATATGTTTTATTTTTTTCACCCTTTTGCTACTGATTACTTGGGATTGTATGACTGAATGACTATAATGTTGCAGTATTGTACCACTTGGTTTAAAAGGAGTGTACATCTAGAGATGATTTCAGCTTGGAATTTAAGTTGGGTATTATCACTTTGAGAATATATGCTAGATATATGCTAGATAATTTCACATTCTTAAGTATGTTGGGGCAAACATTGCATAACAGGTTCAAGTGGATATAATGAACATTATGGATCAAATGCCCTTCTTTGTTGGAGTAATGTTTGTAGAGTTGATCACTGTTTACATAGTTGCAACCCCATTCAAAATTTTTATTTATTTATTTTTTTGGGTCCCCCTTGGAACATTATACATCATTTTATTGGTCCAGATCTCTCTAGTTGATGTCTATGCCAGGTCTAACAGCTTGTCTTTCTAGACCCCCCGCACCCCAGATTTGCTCAGATATTGCTGGGGCCATCTGTGGATCTTAAGGATATCCTGGGGGCTTGGAACTCTCTGTTTCTATCCTGGGTTGTTTCTTTATATGCTCTATCCATTTCACTGGCCTGCTTTCGACACGTGTCACATGTTCAAGGGCAATTCCCCTCTTTGAACCATGCTTCCCCTAAGGGAGTGTCAGCAATGAGAGCCCTACCAGTTGGGATGAGCACTTCCATCCCTCCCTGTCCATCAGTCACCCAAGCTATTAATAAAACCGTAGTTGACTTCACTGTAAGTGTGACTTTATCCCTCTATGCCACCGCAAAAGCTACCCACTAGTTATTTTTGATGGCAGAGTACTAAAATGCAAACAAATTAATTCTAATTCCACCCTAGTCCTTAAAATTCCACACAGTTTTAATTAGTGGGGCCTCTGTTATTTATATTTTAAAAATGAGATGTGAACAAGCAACATGCACTGGGAAGTTTCATGTTATTTCCTTCAGAAACCTTTCTCTTTGTAATGTTTTTAGTTTTGCTAATTTAACTCAAATAAGTGTTCTATAGGGAAATGGTAAAAGGAAGAACAATGCGGTTTCTAGTAGCAACTACAGTTACCAGAGAGGAATGCAAGGGTACGACTATTTTAATCAAATAATTCATGAGAACATCTGCAGCATCAGTTTCATGTTTAAGAAGTTTTAAAACATGTAAAACAATTCTCTTACATGTGGAGCAAGTTATTAAAAGGAGAAAATGTGTTTTTTGTTGTTCTGTTTTGTAAATTACAAAAACTAGGCATCGTTAGTTTGAAATAATTTTCCATTTTGATAAATAAATGTAAAGGAAAGGAAACCATGTTTACTGTATTTTTATCTTTTTCACTCAAAGCTCTTAGAGTTTTATTAAATTACTGTACAACTGACTTCAAGGCCACTTCAAAGCTGTATCTGTGAAAAAACTGCAGATGTGTACATTGCACTTACCATAAGAGTAGATACTGAAAGTCATCACTGTTGCACTAGCCTAAAGCTATATTGGTTATATCCTGCCAGGGTATGATGGTCGGTCAGTCTCCAAAAGTCTCTGACCCCCCCCCCCCCAACACATGCAGCCAGGCTGCTGTGCCATGAGCTCCAAAGCCTACTATTCCAGAAAAAAAAAGTTAGGAACACATATTAACAAAAAACATACCTATATACAGAAAAAAGGGGGGAGGGGGGCTACTGCAGCAGTGATAATTGTGAACATGCACTGTTATGTTAAGGGCAGTTTATACAATTATGTTTATCAGTATCACTGTTGCAGTAGCTTTGATTACCATAGCTTATCCAACCTGGGTGGAGGAAGGATTAGGATCTAGGAACCCCTGGAATAAGTTTCTAGTGAAGCCTGATCTGGACCTGGGGAAGGAATCCAGTTTGTAATGCTTTGGAAAAGTTTGCACAGGGGACCAAGCAAATGCTTCTAGAGGCTACCCATTTCCAGCATGCTACCAAAGAAGATCAGGCTCTATTAGAATGTGTCTTATATCATGCTAGGAAAAACAAAAAGTAATAGCAAGGAACAACCATCTGGAAATAATCTGTTTGATATTGGTTGTCCCTTTCATTGTCCCATCATATAAGATGAATAGCTGTTCAGCTTTCCTAAAGGACTTATTATGAAATAACATTTCTACCTGATTTTAGGTTATCAGTAGAAAACAGGGAGACTGATGGTTTGATTCAAAGTAAAATCTGAAATACCTTTTGTTATCTATGATGAGTTTGTTCTTAATGTGGAATACTAAATAGGGTTCACCTATCATAAGAGTTTGCAACTAAAATACTTTTCAGAGCAATACATGACAGTCTTCCATGTCAAGAATCATAAATCATTCTGACAAGCAGATTCAAAAGGAGACAAAGTTAACTTTTCAAGCACAAAGTTAAGATCCCACATAGGTTCCACCTGTTTCCTAGATGGTCTAATATGTAAAACTTCATTCAAGAACTGCTTGACCAAAGACAGAGAAGAAAGGGAAGGATCCATGAGCAGATATGCTGAAATGGCCAGAAAATGAACCTTGGCAGAGGACTAAGAAAGGCAAGAGGAGTAAGCAAAACAAATATTTAAGAACCAGTGATACATCATCTCTGACTCAGCCCTAGTTATTAGTATGGCACCAACTAGAAAATATCTTCTACTTACTAACACAAGATTTCCTCTTAGCAGGTTTTCTTGCCTTCTTCAGTACTTGCTTCACATCCAAAAAGACAAAGTGTCTAGAAGTTATCAGAACTGAATCATCTAGACAGTTAGTTGTAGTTGTTTCAGATTGGAAAGTAGCAAACTTCCCTTATCTTGTGTGAGTAGATCCAATCTATGAGTAAGCTTGTGGTGATTGCCACTGGCCAATTCCGTAAGAAGGAAGAACCACTTTTGATTGTGCCAGAATCACAGTGATGTTTGGAAAGTCTTTCTGAATTTTCAGAATGACTGCTAGTGGAATAGGTGGAAAAACATAAAAGAACATTTTCATCTATGGTAATGTAAAAAACATAAAATAACATTTTCATGTATGGTAATGTAAAAAACATAAAAGAACATTTTCATCTATGGTAATGTAAAATCATCTGTTTCCCAGGCCTGCCTGTGAGGAGTCCTGGTACAGAATTTGTTTAACTGGATGGTTTGAAATGAGGCAAACAGATCTATATGAGGTGTTTCCCACAATGGGATCAAATCCTGGAAGATCCCCTCATTTAATTTTAATTTGTGAGGGTCTGTACTGGCCATGCGATGCAGCTTGTCTGCCAACATATTTTGCTATGACAGAAAGCAGGAAGCCTGGAGCATCAAACAATGTTATGTAATCTCCAGAGCCACCATTGCCAGCCTGTGTAGAGGGTGGTACTTCCCCATTTGCTTATGTATCACATCATGATGGTATTGTATGTCATTTCCTGCGACAACACATGAGAAGAGATTCTAGAGCACTTTCACAAACAATTTGAGAAAGGAAAGACCGAGAACTGATCTTTAAGAATAAAATCTTTTTCTCACCTGATTTTGGGGCACTGGGTCTATGACCCACAAGGAAAGCATGTGATTTATAACCAGAGGAAACAGTTCAGTTGTTTAGAGGATGAGAAGGAAAACCTTGAAAAAGAAGTAGGTTTTCCCAGTGCAATGTATAACCCTCTCTTTTACATTTATGTTCTTTGGTCTGACTGTTTTGTGCCAAAAGACTGACCCTGCACTTTTACTCCCACAGATACAGCACCACAAGCAAAATCCAGTGTGTCTGTTGTAACACATTGAGCAGGGTTTAGAAGAGAAAAAAGGAGACCTTGATTCATGGAAACCTGTTCTCTCCACCACGGTAGTTTTTCTCTTCTCAAAACCTAAGACTGGAATTTGAAATTCGAGAATGTTGGGTCCACGTAGTTTTTACAAAATATATTGGATTTCTCTTATGTGTAGACTGGAGAGAAGAAACATGAAAATGATGGATGCCATTAATTCTAGAGTCCTGAGATTTTCTCTGGTTGGAATTTGAGGCTGATTAGAGAAACTCAGGAAAACTTCCAGATAGAATTCCACTTTCTCCTGGGTTAGTCATGCCTTTTGCAGAGGAAAAGTCTAGAAGGCATCCTAGAAAAACTATCCTGTGAGAAAGAATTAAGGAGAATTTCTGATAAATAAAAAACAGGCTGAGAAGATTTGTAACCCATGTAATGGACTACAGACACCCGGAAAAGGACCAGCAAAAGAAGTCATCCAAATAAGGAAATATGGAGCTACACACTTTGTAAACATCATTGAAGCTGTAGATCACCCAAAGTGAAAGAAGAGGACTGATAATTTGACCAAGACACAGAAAATCTGAGAAAACCACTGAACTATGTGACAATAGAAATGCGATAAGTATCTTTCAAGTCTACAGTTACCAAAAATAAGAACGGGAGTGAAACCTAACAGACCCGGTAATGTCAATATCCTGAACATTGGCACTTTCATAACAATCTGAGAAAGGACAGGTCGAGAACTGGTCTCCAACATTAAATCCTTTTCCCACCTGATTTTGGGGCACTGGTTCTATGACCCACAAGGAAAGCATATGATTTATAACCAGAGGAAACAGTTCTGTCATTTGGAGAATGAGGAGGAAACCTCTGAAAAGGATGCAGATTTTCTCAGTGCCATCTGTAACCCTACCAGACTACTCTCAAGACCCACTTGTCTGAAACAATCTGATTTCGAATGGGAAGATTGCAAACAAATTTTTGTGACAGATTTGAATTAGTGTCAGGGTGCAGAAATGGAGGTCTGTCTCTTTTTTCTGAAATGATCCCTGCTTTTTATTAGCTACTGCCAACCACTTTTTCTTAGAGAACTGCTTGTAAGAAGCTTATTTTGTTTGCTTACTTTTTTGAAAAAAAAAGAAACAAAAAAAGAGGAACCAGGGGTGCTTCGCAGATTTAAGAAAAGGCAGCTGAAAGATATTCATAACTCCTTTGATCAATTTGCCTCTTTCATCAAACTATTTAAGCACCTATATAGCTGAAGGACCAAACAAAACCTTATCCAAAGGAGGATTCAAAATCTCAGATTAGGGTTTTTCTGAAAACTTCTGCTTACATACCCAGGCAAAAACATCTCATCATAGTAGCCGTAGCTGCAGCCCTGGACACAGAGTCAGAACAATGATACCTTTTCTTTAAAGAAAGTTTAGATACTTGAGAAGTAGTAATAAAAGTATTTGGAAAAGACCTATTTACTGAAAGCAAAGTGGCAGAAAAATGACTCAGCCTGTCAAAAGTGACCAGCATGTATTCTACTCATGAGCCTGGTAGTTCAAAAGTCGAAAGGCTAAAGTAGAAGAAGAAAAAGATTCTCTTCCCAAACCTATCAACAGATTTATCATCCTTATTAGAAGGAAAAGAACTGGCATTGACCAAAAATTTGTTAACAACTGGAGAAGAAGCAGAAATAGTTGCTGTATCAGACCTGAGATGAAAAAAACAATACTTGTTATACTGAGGAACTTTATAAAGTCTTGTTTGCATTTTCAGGGACTAAAGATTGACTATTACAATTATTGCCTGCTAACTCAAAATCATCCTTCAAGACTGGCATAATAGGAAGAATAGAAGTTGAGTGTGGCATATCCAGTTACAACATGTCATAATATCTCCTTAAAGAACAAGTAACACCTACCTCTTCCCACTGAAATAAACTATTCATTCTGAACACAGTCTCAGCAAAGAAAAATCATTTTCCTCAGAATTAGAGTCAGGCACATGTGAAGAAACAAATGAATCCCTCTCTCTATTATTGTCAGAATCCTCTGATAAAATATCCTACAGAATAGTCAAATCATGATTTAAACTAATTTTTTTTCTGCTGTTCCACATGATTCAAAGCCTCAATAAACCCTCCAAGGTAATGAAATTCATTTCTACTGTCAGAAACAATATTTTCAGAAGAATTATGTCTTATTTTTTGTTTCTTTTTTCTAAGTACATCCTTAGAAGGTGACTGACTAACTGAAGGATGACACTTCAACCCAGGAAACAGGTCTATTACCTTGTCCAGCCTGAAAAGAACCTCCTGAAGCAACCCTTATGACCAAAGAAAGTGGTTCTCCCATGCCTGGGATAGATGCTGGAACAACTGGAGAGGATATGGCTAACTTCTGGACTATGGTGGCATTAGGGACTACTAAAAGGGTTCCAAGGAAAGCAGTGAGTGGTCTGAGGGACAGGTCATGGCACTGCAGGGTCACCCACTAGCAGCTGATGCACTGACTGATTCCATGGAGTAGGCAATAGTACATAGTAGCTTTATTCTTTTTAAGACCAACAGGTGATGCACCAGTAGGACTGTTAAGGGAATCCATCTTCTTGCCAAGAAAAAGGCCTGTTCACTTGTAAGTGCAGTTGGAAGAAGTCATTCAGAAGGTAAGTATTCACTCAGGTATTGACAAGCACAACACACACACACACACACACACACACACACACACACACACACACACACACACACACACACACTCTTACCTTCCCCCAACAGTCCCAATAATCACAAAAGCAAATGCACAAGCTGATAAACTGTACACTTTTGTCTCCAAATATTGAGGAATACTTTTTCCCTGGTAAGCGTAGCTGAAAGTAGGTAGGGAGGTATTTTGTCACAAAGTGCACACACACATTAAATACATTTACTTTCCCTAACAAATACCAAAGTCCTTCAACTAAAAAAAAAAAAAAAAAAAAAAAAAGAAAAAGTACAAAAGCAGCACTTTTTTTCCAGAGAAAATTCCCCAAAACTGAGATAATTAGCCCCAGCTAAACATATCACAATAAACACACATCAATGCTGATCTATTTAAAGATCCATTTTTACTCAAAAAAAAGAAAAAAAATGAATATTGTGTGTGGTAGAGTTCTCCAAAAGGTACTTACCTTCTGGCAATGGAGGATCGGAGATGAGAGTCGAACCTGTGAAGCCCACAAGGAGCTTGATGGTGGCAAGAAAATACTGAGCATGTCTGCTGCCCAGCTGCTCTGTTTTTTTTTTCTGTTTGGAGCTCAAGCCAGGCCAGCCAGGGTTCATATGTGGGGAGGGGGCAGAGACTTTTGAAGACTAGCCAGGCGTTATATCCTGGGCAATGTTTAGGCTACTGCAGCAGTGATGCTGATGGACATGTTGAAATACACATAATGGCAGTAATGCCGCTGTACAAAGGCAATCTGAGTTGTGATATATGAAGTGTTGATTTCATATTGCATGTAGAGATGGCATACAGAACATCAGAACATTACAGGCGATTCATGCACTTACTGGATATCAAAGTCAGAGTACAAAAATAAGGCTTTGAAAATAAGTCCTACACACCCACACACACACACACACACACACATATATATATATATATATATATATATATATATATATATGGATTCCTATTACAAGAACGAAAGTTCACTACTTCGAACTTGTAATAGGAAGCCTTTTGCATAAGTGCACTTCACCGAAAACACCGCAGCACAGTGGAGGACATAAAAAACAAGCTATGTCCTCCACTATGGTGTAATAGTCATGGACCTTAGGGTTAGGGCACGGGTTAGGGTAAGGGGATAGTGAGTAAAGCTATCCCCTTACCCTAACCCATGTCCTAACCCTAAGGTTCGTGACTATTGCACCATAGTGGAGGGCATTGCTATGTGCTTCACTGCACTGCAGTCATCACGGACTTTAGGGTTAGGGCACGGGTCATGGTAAGGGTATAGCCCTACGGGCTATCCCCTTACTATCACCTGTGCCCTAACCCTAAGGTCCGTAAGTACTGCACAGGAAGTTCAGTACAACACCCGTTCGTTGTACTGAACTTCGAGTAAGTGCACTTTTGATTAAGTGCACTTTTGCTGCAGTGAGCATTCCATGCACTATTTTGGATTAGTGAAAATTCGATGTAGTATATGAAACCTATATATATATATATATATATATATATATATATATATATATATATATATATATATATATATATATATATATATATTCTATACAAAATCTTTTATGGCTACACTGCTCTTTTATTACTTTGTGTATCCTTTGCTATGCATAGCAAATAAGCTTAATTAAGATGTGTGAAGCAGTACTGCTAATTTAATAATATTCTATCATACCTTATCATCTAGGAGACATTTTACTCCTGCCATCAGGTTTAAATATGACTAAGCTCATCCTGTAAGTTTTAAATGTCTACAGTGCAGTCTATTTGCCTGTCTGGTATGTGCCATGTCTAGTGATATTAACTACTACAGATTTTCTGCATCTGTATTTGTCTCTTACAGACATGGTGACACAGACGTTCAGTACCTAGCTAAAGAACTCATCAAAGAGAATTCTTCATAATAATATAACTGTAATGTTGAGATAAAATAACTACACTTAAGAAGAAAATGCAGTAGTAAGTTAAAAGTAGGGTTATAAATAATATACCTCAGTCGTTACCTGGAAGTGCGCATTTTGCTTTCATATGTGATTTGCCTTGCACTGTCAATAATAATTTTTCATAGAGGTTAAAATACATTATTTTTGCTCTATTTATAGCAGCAAAGTATTCTCTCCTTCTGCTTTTGTACATTCAATGGCATCCCATTTTTTGATATCTAGAATTACCTTTTTATTAATAAAATGTCTTGCTGCCCCAGCAACTTCCATCAGCCCTGTTTCCTTTTAGCTTATTCATTCTCACCTGCCCTGTCTTTCTTAATGAAAGATTCCAGCAAGGAGACGTCAGAGCCAGGTTTTATGTCTATCATCCTGTGGGAGGTTAGGAAATGTTTAAGAGTCAGTCCAGTAGGTTTCTTGTACTCTACCAACAGATGTCATAATAGCAGTTTTAAAATTAGTAATTGTTCAGTGGAGTCAATGAATGCTTGCTTTATGTATTTGAAATAATTTTGTTAAAACTGACATTTTAAGTTTTGATACATTTTGGCAGTGTCATTGTAGAGTAAACAGTGATTAAGCTACATGCTGTCTGATTAGGCTGTTGATCTGCTGTTTATTCTTATTATGTCTCCTAATTTCTGAAAATTCCAAGGTTAATTTTCCTGGTCTTACTTAACACAAGAAAAATGCACATCTAAATCCTAGTAATAGGATGTCAGCATAAACTCCTTCCTAAGATTTTGATGCCACACAATAAGGTTAATGTAAGTAAAAAAAAACATTGCACATCATTTATTTAATGAAACACACACACACACACACACACACACATATATATATATATATATATATATATATATATATATAGTATATATACATTATGTTATCAATGGTGAAACCATACTAAAACTCTTTACGTCAGTGACAGACCATTCTTTAAATGTAATAGTACCAAGTCTTTACAACTCTTTGCAATCCTTGAACTGTCACAAAGATAACAGTTGTCTGTTGATTTCTGTGGGAACAACAATTATCTACTACCGGTTTGTAATAATACAATAAATTATGTGAGAAATCACAGGAGAGGTGCATAAATATTGATAGGAGTATTTTAGGTTCAGGTGATTTTGCATTTATAAAAAAATGCAGACATTGTGAAATCAGGATGTTGTTCATATTGATCACTGCAGTAGCTTTAGCTATTCAAACTTCAGGGCACCTTCCATGTGCCCAACTGTCAAGCAACTTGAGCTAAGCTGACTAAAAGACAAGTTTGGGTGTGAAGCCCTCCGGAGCTTTCCCACCACTGCAAAGTATGCTCCTCTGAGGCTTTCAAGGCTCAACAGTTGGCTTGTGCTTTTCTTTGTTGGGCAGATAAGTTCCGTTGGAGGAAAAAAAATCAATTTGATAATATATATTGATATTTTATTACTTCACTCTTGAGGAAAGTTATTTTAAAGCTAGGAGTGTTGTGTTCTAACAGACTGTAACATACTTTTAAACTGACCATTTGTTTTTTCTGTAAGTTTTAAAGTAGTATAAACTAATTGATAATATATTTTCTGCGGAGAAAATGTGTTTCATTTTCCAGCGTGGAGCTATTATGTGTTTGAAAGTACTGTGTTTTTTCTGTCAAAAAAGTAACTTTTGTGGGCTGGTAGTTTTTAAGGCATTTGCTGCTTGTCTTTCCCAGGAAAGAGGCATAGTTTTTGGTTTGACCACAGAACTGATTGCCAGCCCCACAGTCAATCCTTCTTCCATCCACAAAAAGAAAACCTTAAACAAACAGCCTTTTCCACCCCAGCAGGTTAGCAATATGCCTCAGCAGCAGGTGGGTGACTCTACTGTAGCCATTTGTTGTACCTCAGACCACTCAACTTTTACCTTGAATCCCTCTGGTGTAGCGCCTACAGCTACTATGGACTGGGGATAAGGCACATCCTCTGCAGCTGTTGGAATCCCCTCAGTGTGAAGGAAGAGCCACTCTTACCAGTCCTGGGAAAGGGAACAGGGAAGGTTTCCCTGTTGTGTCAGAATGCTGTGCTCATTCCTGGGGAAGCACTGGCTCCCATTAGTAACATAGCTGGTCCCATTTTTCCTGTCAAAAGAAACAGAAATCCAAATATGTATCTACTCCTCCTCAAACTTCTTTGAACAGCAGTAATTTACTGGGATGGGCTCAGGCTATTGATCCTTCTTGTATAGTAGTTTCTGGTAAAAAGAAACAGGGATTCCTCTTTTCTTGTAGAGATTCAATATTCTGAATCTGAACAGGAAGATGCAGGGATGGATTCAGGGTTTTGCCCTCAGTTTTCTGATTCAGACTCAGAGGAGAGTTCAGTTTCTGATACTTCCTGTGGGGGTGCTCTCTTTCTCTGTGGCCACTGTGTTAAGTGGCCAGATGATTAATATAGATAGACTATTTGAAGCAACAACAGGAACAGAAAACAGTATAACAGGAACATCCTGTCCTTATCACATCCACTAATTCTGTCTCCCCCTTCTGCCTTCCTCTATCTCTACCTAGTGGCACAAGACCAGAACACAACATATTCTCCCCTTACTTAAGAACAGAACTACACTTACAATATGTAAATTAAACATCACTAACATTGTAATGAACACTGAATTACATCAACATTTATATTAATGTAACATAGTCCTGAAGACAACGAGGTCTCCTTCTCACACAAGTTGGAGGAATGTGAGGAGATTCAGGCAGCAAAGCAGTTCCAGACTCCACAATGAAAATGGATGTAGAGCATGTCACATCATTTTTGGACACAGTAAATGGTAAGCAGCCAAGTACAGGAAGTGGAGCATGGGAATAAGTCAATAACTTAACTGAAGATGGCAATAAAGGTTCCCCTTGAAAGTGTGCATCATATAGATACATTTAGGCAAAATGGATACTGATGAGGCAGAATCTACAATAGAGCCACAAGTGCAATAGCAGTTGAAGTTTTCATTGAGACACTGCAACAGATTTTCTCAGATGATGAATGGTCACTTAAGTAAAGGATCTGAAGTTCAAGTACGGCAACTTCCTGCACAGACCATGTTTGTAAAGAGTGGCAAACATGGGGAAAATTACCAGTATTTCAGTAGTTGTTAGATTTAACAGAAGCAGCAGGAAAGTGTTTATCATTAGCAAGATGCTTATCAGATCCACAACTATAACAAGCACAAAAAAAGGCTGCAGAAAGCTTAGCACCTGTAGGCTGTGAAACAGGTGGGAGCTTAGAAGAAGGCCTGAGGTAGTGGCAACTAGCAGCAGACACAGGTTGGGTATGTAAAGTCTGTACTGGGACTGGTTTATTACCCAAAATAAAAGTTGCCTGCTCACCTTCAGCTTCAATTTGCATAGCAATCATAATAGCTTTATCCAAAGTCAAGTAGGGTTCTAATAGTAATCGTTCATGTATACGATGACTAGACACATGTTCCACCAACTCATCACGTAACATTTCATCCAATTTAGCCTCAAACTCACATTTAGCTGCTAAGTCTCGTAATGCAGTCACAAACTGAGGAATAGTTTCATGGGCAGCCTGAGCACGTTTAATAAAAGCATGCCGCTCAGCAACATCATTTCTCAGTGGAGCAAAATGAGCTCATAAAGCATACATTGACTCAGAAGCATGTAAAACAGTCTCTGACCTTCTTTTCCCAGACAATGAAGGAGAAGTGCCTCTTCGTTTGCTTACAGCCATTCATATCCTGATGCACCAACACCCAGCATGAGTTATTAAACACTTTCAGCCACATATCAAATGGTATAGCAGGTTTCCCCGGGCATGGCAAAATGGTGGAGGAAAAGGAGTGGCAGCAACAGCCATTGTAAACAAGCAGAAACAAGTAAGTACCTTGTCGCCAAATTGTTAAGTTGTCAGATAATTAATATAGACAGACTCCAAGGTCAATATTAAAGATTTTAATCCAACCATTTGAAGCAACAACAGGAACAGAAAACATCAGTACAACAGAAACAGGGACATCCTGTCCTTATCACATCCACTAAGGCTGTCTCCCTCCTTCTGCCTTCCTCTATCTACACCTAGTGGCACAAGACCAGAACACAGCACATTGCTAGAATGTCTCAGTGTTTTCAGTGGGAGAACACTAAGGTTTCTCAGTCCCTCAGAAAATACCTACACCCTTTCCTCCTGTCCTGTCTGCTTTAGAGGATGTGTGTCTTACTGCCTGAAATTTTCCTGATAGTCAGCCAGCTGCCCCTAAAAGGGCAGATAGGATATTTCAAGTTCCTCAGTCTTTTACATTTTTGTGCAGTATTCCTAAACCTGACCCAGAAGTTAAAGCCTTAGTAGATTAAACTGCTGTTAAGCACTTAGTTAATTCCAGTCCTAATCTTTCTAATAAGGTTGGGAAATTATTGATAGGTATGGGACAATGTGTATACTACTGCAACTCTGATTTTCAGAATTTTAAATTGTTAGGCTCATACGATAAAGTTTGTTCTGACATATTGTGAAACTATGTGCAATGTTTTATCTATGGTTTCCTTCTTGTGAAGAAAAAACTGCTTTAAATAACTTAGTTTCTTCTTCTTTTGCACAGGTCACTACTCATTGTTTGCAGTGTGTATAACTCTGTTGATTCTTCTTCCAGGGTTTGTTTGCTGCATTTCCAGAACGTTCCAGATGAATTAAAAAAAATTAGATTAAAAATTCTCTCTTAAACACAGATTTAATGTTTGGCCCCTCTGCTGCAGAAGTGGTCAAAAAGTGTGATGAAAGCCACAACCTGATCCAGGGAATCTCTTAACATTTTTTAGCCCTACTTTTCCAAATTGTCCAAGGGATTTTCTTTCTACTCATCCAATTTTGGCAAAAATCAGAAAAAAGTCTCAACAGAATTAAAGTAAACAAACATTTAAGAAGAAATGGTAAGGAAGCTCTAAAAAGAAGTTTCAAACTTCCCAAAACTAAGGTCAGTTCAAATAAGTCTGAATGACTATTCAAGAGACCCTGTGACCCTCCTCTCATCCTGGTCCCTTTTCTCTTCCAAAAAGTCTGAATCTTCATTTTTCTCTTTGGCAACAAACTGCTTCAGACAAATTGGTTCTGAAAAGTATTCAACATGATTAGAGATGGTGGTAGGAGGAAATTCTAAGGAGTAATAGAACCATTTCCTCCTTCCCAGGTGGGAAAGGGTTTTTTTCAAGGAAGCTCCAAGTACCAGTGAAAGAAAATGCTTGGAGACCAGTTCTGGATCTTTCTTTCATAAACTTACTTGTGATAGTGCCCACAACCAAAACAATGTCACTTCACAACCTGTTACCTCTTCCTCTTCTTTCAACTTTCCTGGTAACACTAGACTTAAAAGACACATCATCACATCCATATTCATCCAAACTTCAGGTATTTATGAAAGTTTTGTTTGTCTGCATCACATTATCAGTTCTCTGTCTTACCCTTTGGAGTATCTACCAAACTAAGAGTGTTCACAAAGTGTCTAGATACAGTTATAGCTCATTGTAGGCTACACAGCATCCAATTTTCCCATACTTAGACAACTTGCTTATTTTTGCAGAGTCTTTTTCAAACTGTCTGGAGTCTCTCTCTTGACTGGGACATCTCTTATACAAGCTGCTTTCCAAGAGAACATTCACAAGTCTTTCTTGACTCCCTCACATAGGATTGTGTTCTTGGGATGTCAGCTAGATACCTTGGTTCAAAGCGCTTTTCTTCCACAGGGGAAACAAATAGATCTTTATCTAGATCAATTTCTAAGGTTTTCCACTCAGATTTTGGTCACTGTGAGGTAATATCTCAGGGTTTGGGGTCTCATGGCATCTATTATTCTTATGTTACCCCTGGCAAGACTCCACATGAGAAAGATACTGTGGTATCTGAAATCTCTTTGGTCCAAGTATCAACACCTTTTATCTTTTCAGATCGCAGTATTGTGGTTTGTCAGAATAGAAATGTTTTGGTGAAGACAACATATATCCTTAAACCTAGGTCTCCCCTCCTTCCCCTCTGTTCCAAAGCATTCAGTCTCCAGAGATGCCTAATACTTTGCTTGAGGAGCAGTTTCAGTACGGGCAATGTGCAAAGTGCAATGGTGTGGGACACCAAGGTTAGATGCAAGCACATAAATATTTTGTAGATGTTTGCCCTGATCAAGACACTCATCTTTCTGAACCATCTTTCATTCCGGGACCTCTTCAAGTGGTTACAGACAATACCACAGTCATGTGGTATATTAACAAGTTGGGGGGAATGAGGTTGTAGTCCTTGTGCCCCCTTTGCAGACCAGCCATATTAGCTTGGAATATAGCTTCACAGCACAATCTCACTCTACAGGCATCTGATATTCTGTCAGAGCTAATCTCTGTGTCAGACAAGTTGAGCAGGACCACGGCAAACCCTCACAACTGGAAACTAGAGGAAGGGGTCTTCTAAAATTTGATCCATCTCTGGGGAGTTCCTCAAGTAGACATATTTGTCTCCTCTCTGAACAATCAACTGTCAAAATTCTGTTCCAGAATTTATGTCTTTCCACCATTTCCACTAATATCTTGGGTACTTCTGAAGATTCAGAAGGAATCCCCCAAGATCATTGTGATAACTCATTTCTGTCCCAGGCAACCGTGGTTCTCCCTTCTTTTGGAAATGGCCAGGGGCAATTTCCACAAGCTTCCTCACGGAATGGATTGCTACACCCAAACATCAACCATCCTCAACTGACTGGTGGGATGATAAGGTCTTAATTCCTTTTAGGCACCTGTTTTTTCAGGATGTACAGCAGGTACTAATGAAGGCAAGAAAGTCTTCTACTAGAAAATCATATATGAGCAAATGGAAACGGTTTTCTAGTTAGTGCCAACAACATAACCAGCACCCATTCAGGCCTAGTAGTTCTCTGGTTTTACATTATTTATGTGAGTTTCTATCCTATGGCCTCCATCAAGTACATTTATTATCAATTTCAGCATGTCTGCCCATGGATCTTCCTTTTTCAAGGTAGTCTTATGTCAAAATGTTCTTGAAAGGGGTTTTGCATAAGAGGTCTCCAAGTAAATTGTTTTGCCTGAAGTGGTATCCAAGTTTAAATTAAGCTAAACTATACATCTTCGCATTTTCTTTTCTAAAACTAAAAAGGGGAAAGAAAAGTGCATACCTTACATGTCCACAGACATCAATTGCTCATTTCTTGTGATGGTAAGAAGAATGGATAACCTTTGTTAAAGCAGATTATTTCCAAATGGTTGTTTAAGGCTGCTACTTTTTGTTATAATCATCATGAAAAATCTATTCCAGGAAAGGTAAAGGCCTACTCTATCAGGGCCTTGGCTTCATCTATGCTTTTTTTTGGAAAGGTTTGGATTTTATAAGTATTCTAGAATCTACTACTTGGTCCTCTGTACATACATTTACAAAGCACAACAAGCTTGATTCCTTCTCTAAGTCTATAGCAAGTGTTGCTAGAACCATTCTCCAGGGGCTCCTGGAGCCTTCTCTTTCCTCCTCACAAATATAGTTAGTTATGGTAATCTACCCATATAGCAAAGGCTACTGCAGCAGTGATCAATATGAAGAACACAGCACAGCTGTATAAGTTAAACTTACCATAGCAGTAGATGTTCGAATGATCACCAGTGCAATAGCCACTCCCTCCATCTACACCTTTCGGTTTGCTTTTTATGTCATCTCATCTGAAGCTGCTTGACAGTTTAGGCACTTGGAAGGTGCCCTGAAGCTTTGAAAGCTGGCCGGCTGTTATACCCTTGGCAGGATATAACCCATAAAGCTAAGGCTCCTGCAGCAGTGATCATTCAAACATCTACTGTTATGGTAAGTTAAACTTACCCAACTGTACTTTACCATTCTGGAATATAAAGATAGTTCACAAAGAGTGGTGAGCAAGCCTAGGTATGGCTGCATTCAGTTGTTGCTACAGTAGCAGATAATGTCAACAGTACTATCCTTTTAAATGAAACAAAATAAAAAATGGAGAAATTGGCTTGTTTCATTCTCTTAGAGTTGCATAAAGAAAATCAAAAACTGTGGCTTTGTTAATTCAAGTTTCTAAGACTGGTTGATGTGACAGTATTGGTGGCAATGCTATTATATTATTTTCATGAGATGTTTTCGGCTATAGATTTATAATCTCCAAAGAAACAAAACGGCTCTTCAGCCTTTTAATTTTTGACAGTTTTTACTAGATGCATTTTAACAGATTAAACAAACCATATGGAAATAATTACTCATTGAAAGTTTTTCATTAGGCATCTCTGATGTTCTTAACATTTAATGTTGTAGTTAATTTTATTCTGATTATGGAGGCTGCCACATATTAATTAAATGTGTCAAAAGCAACTAACTTCAATTCAAACTGCCATAACCTGTCTGAAAATATGAAGATCCAGAATTCAGATATCTGACCCAATGTTACAACTCTATGCATAAAGTTATTTCTTACAAATGAAAATACAAAGGCATGAATGGTTTCTAGTGAGGATATTTGGCTATTTTCTTTATGCACCAAAGGTGGCAGCTGCCTTAAAAAAAGGACCCTGTTAGCAAATATGTGCATATCTGAGATCTAAATATTCGACTAATCATATGTATGAATTGCCAAGTTATTTCCAAGCAGGAAGAAAGCATACTCATCTAAATACAAAACTAATTTCATTACGCATCAGTCTGTGTTCTAAAGAAATATGTGTACCTTTTGATGAAAGAATATTCTGCAGGCTATCAAAGTCTGAGCTATGGTAGTGACTGTTCAAATTCTCATTATGTAAGTTAGGATTTTGTAAAATTATGATTGAATTAGTAGAAAACTGAGTTTGCAAATTACATAGCTTCATGTGCTAAGTACAAATTCAGTTATTTGACTGTTCTGTAGCCCATGATTCATTTTGGAAAGAAAGTACTGATCATCCCATTCGCTATGAGACTGCAGATTAATTTGATTTACCCTAAACAACTATGTGGCCATTTCATCATAGCTGAATTTTAACTTCCAGTTCTTGTTACTTTGGCCTTGTTGTATGGCTGTATCTCATTTGCATTTTACTCTCTTTTTTAAATATTATGTGTTGAATTACATTTTCTGTAAAAGATGCTTTGCATATGAACATACACTACTCATCCCAATGGCTCTCCTCCCATAAGAGTGATATGTAAAATCCTAAAATAATACTGAATGTAGTAATGAAGCAAATGAAAAAGACAATATTACAATATTAAATGAAAATAAATAAACAATGATTTTTGAAGGATGAAGTCCTCTGTACCTCCATCTCAGAACTGGGCTCCCACTCCCTTAATATACATTCTAAATCCAAGGCTGCAAAGGCCTGAGGTCAAGATAGATAGTGTTAAAGGAAAATATTATTTAGTCTTTCTATTTCATGTTCCAAGTTTGTGATTTGCGTTTTATTTCATGTACACATTTGGTATTATTTTAGGATTATGTATTTCCCTCTTTTAAGTTTCAGTTATTTTGTAGCTATCAATATTTTGGATTTAGTCTTATTATCTTCAGTCACAAGTTTCATTTTTATGACAGAGATCCATTGGCCTTAGTTTTCTGGAATTTAAGGATTCCCTATGGGATGCACTGTCAGAGACGCTGGGTGGGCAGATTGGTGTGACGAGTGACATGACTTTTCTGAGCTATGATACAGAGTCAGAATTGCATAGACATGGTAAGGCCTTGCTGTGTCTAATTATGGTGGCTGTCAAAAAAGCAATTATTAGAAAATGGAAATCAAAATCTAAACCAACTATAAGTAGTGAATATAGTAACAGAGATAAAATAACTGGAATTGAGATGTGTAGAAAAGGGCAGAGCAAACTAGGAACAATAGGATCTATGTGAATAATACATACAGGGGAGGAATGAGGTTTAAAAGAAGGCTGGACTTGAGCTATGTAATGTTTGACTGAAAATGATTGGATAGATTATAAGTGATGTATAATGTTTGCAACTGGGAGTGTGTACGTAGGGTTTGTGATGTAAAACACTTGCAACTAGGATTGTGTCAGTGTGGTTTGTTTTCATTTATATAAATGTATGCTTGCTTAAGTCATAAGTGATGGTTTAATAAAGATGTTTCTCGTTAAAAAAATAAGGGCAGGAACTGAGTAATTTATGTAATGTTTCTTAGGTTATATGATATATAACAACATATGTGAAGTGTAATGTTTGTAAACGTGAATTTAATACAGTAATAAAATGAAAGTAGAAATTCAAACAAATAAATCCATGTAAGTTAGCAAATTGTTTATTCCAAACGAGTAAGCGCTTTCGCCAAAGGCTTCTTCAGACTCTTTACACAAACTAAAACTTTGAACATCACTTTTAAAACCAACAAAAGCTTGTGATAGGATCTCTATAATCACATGTTTCCTTCATTTAAAAATACAGTAACCCATTAAACTCAGTTCCATGAATGTTACCTTGTTCAGCTAAGAAAAATACTGGTATATTAAAAGTAAGAACTGAATAGTTCAAAATAAACATACATAAAAACATACATAAAAAACATACATAAAATGCATTGGTGCCCAAGCATACATTATATTATATTAAACAATTGAGTATATCTCAGAGCCTTGTCATATTTACTTATCATCTCATGGTGCTTTAGAAACATCTCGTACTGAACTTTCAGGCAGTATATATCAAAAGCCATTTCAGACTTGGTTAGTATAACCCAAACTGCTTGTAATGCACATATTTACAAAGTGTGACATTAGATATTTCCGTGTTTTACTGGAAGTTCATATTATCCAGAGTAGACTCAGAAACAGTCAACAATTACAGGTGGTTAAAAACTTGTATCACATTAGTTAGGCTATTCTCGTATAAATCAAAAGTTAAAACAGTTTTTCAAAATTACTTATTTTCTGTAGACTCTGAAACGCTTTTAAAATTCACAGCACAACAAAGTATTCCTTTAGCTGCATGTGCCTGGTTAATTCTTGAATGCAAAACAAAGACTGCTACTGTATTGCACTCATAGCGCTCATAAAATAAACATTGTGTCTATTTAAAAAGCCGATTAGGCTTACAACAGGCATAAGTACATGACGAGCTTTTCAATAGCTGTCCATTAGTTCATGCCTTAGTCTCTTCAATCTCCGTTATTAAACAGGGACATTTGACATTTCAGGATGTGAACGTAACTTAAAAAAATGTGGGTGGAAATATGCTTCAACAATAAACTAAGCAACAAAACGCCTATATGGAAACAGAGCAATATCTTAATAATTAACTTGACTCTCGACAGATCCACAATGGTGGAAATAAGCACACTGACTTAAGCAACCATTAATTGCACTTTATAATTGTTACATCCTTGATACCCAAGTTTAAAATATAGACATTGTGAAATGTTAAAACTCTTATGTGGTGAAGCGGAAAATATAGGGAAGGAATACATGAGGGGAAAGGGAAAATGGGAAGTATTTTGGCACATATAATCTGTTAATCCCGAATGGCATCCTGAGGTGTCTTACATTAGTTTTTATAAACAGTACTTTTCAATACTAAATATATGTGTGCAAAGATTCATTTCTTATGACAAATGTTGAAAGTGTATGAAATGCCTACAATATGTCTGAGTATATAGATGGGTCATCTACACCATGGTCATAATGTTGTGAGGAAAATGTACCTAACTAATGTGGAATTTAGAACAGTTAGTGGGAGATCTCTTTACCTGCGTAATCTTCTACTTTTCAAAAATGGCTTTATTTGGATTTTATCGTTAAGGCCTGGTGGTTTATCGGACCTTAATCTTATGATCCATCTTGTTTCTTGTTCTAAAGTTCTGTTAATTAGATCACCACCTCTGAATCCTTCATACACACATTGAATGGCACAGAACTTAAAGGAATGACTGGTACCAGTTGAACTTTTATGTCTAGCCAATGCATTGGTTTCTGTACCTACTCTAAGGTGGTACGTGTTCCCTAATCCTCTCCTTAAATGATCTATTTGTTTTCCTATGTAGTAACTATTACATCCTAAACATTTAGCCATATATATGACATTTTACTTTCACAGTTGGTGTTAGTGTTAAAATTGTAAATGCGTCCTGTAGTAGGGTGCTCAAAACTAGTTTCTTTATTAATATAAATACATTGATTGCAATGACCACAGGGTACTGTGTTTCTATTCACTGTCAACCTGTTAACTAGTGGATGTCTTGGTCTACATAGGATACTCTTCAGATTGGGAAGGTTTTATAAGCTATACGAGGTGTGGGGCCAGCAATCTCACTAACTTCTATATCTGAATTCAAAATACCCCAGTGTTTCTTCATAATGCTTTTCACTTGCAGGCTCATTTTACTAAAAGTAAGGTTAGCTCTAACTTCATTCCTAGGGGAACCTGAGCTAGTGGTCATTGCTTCATGTGCCATAAAATATGGTTTCGCAGTACTTGTTCTTAAGGTCTCCACTGTGTTAATAGTGTCTAATATTTCTTTTCTTTGTAACCTCTCTCCAGAAATCTCTCCTTCATGTCCTCTATTCCTGAAACATAAGTTTCTTGTTGTGGATTCAATCTAGATACCCTCATAAATTGTCCTTTAAGGACGTTTTGAAATACATGGCCGGGATGCATACTTTGTCTATGTAATATATTGTTTCTTTGGCAATCTTTTCTATAAATAGTTGTGTTGATCATACCATTGGTCATTCTAAATACTTCCACATCCAAAAATGGAAGATTGCTAACTGAGAAGTTGGCAGTAAATTTTAAGAAGTCCGTGGTATTGTCCAAGTAAGAAACAAAGTTTAATAGGGAGGGTTCATCAACAAGCCATATAAAAAAGAGGTCGTCCACAAAACGACAGTACATTGCAGCATGTTCTATAAATGATAGATTATTGAAGAGAAAAGTATCTTCCCATCTGGCCATGACTAGGTTGGCGTAGCTATTTGCACATGATGTGCCCATAGCCACGCCATCCTTCTGTAAGTAAATGACTTCTTCAAATGCAAAGACATTATTAGTTAATATAGTCTCTAATAGCAGGGTCACAAGGTCAATCTTTCTATCAGTGAAGTCTGAATGTGCTTTCAAATATTCAGTGATCAGTCTTATTCCTACGCCATTGGGGATCACTGTGAATAAGCTAACCACATCAAGTGTCACAAAGAAAAAATGTTGGTTCGTATCCAATGAGTGAGTTTGAGAATATAGGTCTAAAAGAAATTGCTTACTATCTTTCAGGATCTTCTTATTACCATTAACTAACGGTCTAAGTACACTCTCTAGATAAATAGATAGTTCTGTTACCCACCCTTGACCTGCAAACAATAGGTCTAAATGGTGGGTCTCTGCTGTTCTTATGGACTTTAGGAAGTCCCTGTATGATCGGTATAGTGGGATTGTTCACCTTTAGGTATCCATACAGCTCTTGTGTTATGTCATGCGATAGTACCAGGTCATCTAGGGTATTGTAAACACTAAAGACCATGTTATTTAAATTAGCCTTAGTTACTTTTGTATATGTAGTTGTATCTTCAAGCATCTGAAACATTTTATTTGCATAGTAAGTATAGTCCATAATGACAACCGGTCCTCCTTTATCTGCTGGTCTTATTACAATAGACCTGTCATCTCTCAATGAATTCAAAGCTTGCCTTTGTTTATAGTTTAAATTACGTCCATGTTTGGATGGTTTATTCTCTTGATGACTTCTATATATTTCATCTTCCACTACATTCCCAAATACCTCTATAGTCGGGTTCAGTTGTGGAACATATGTACTATTTGGACGATGCTTACTCATAACTTGGCTACTATCTGAGTTGCCAAAATCCAACCTTAATTGTAAATTCGAACATACATTTTGTTTCTATAATAGTATCTACTAGATCGTTAGGTTTTGTAGGAATAAAACCTAGGCCTTTACTTAAGACCTGTATTTCATATTCATTCAGTGCCCTACCAGATAAATTCATGATTAACGATTTTGTCTCCCACATTTTCTTGATTGTGGGGCCTAGTTGTTCCTGTTCGTCTATTGAGCCTTTCCTTTTCTGTCTCCCCCTGCTTGTGGACCTTCTTTTGTCCAAAAAATGGTTCTGGGCTATGGGGAGGGGGGGACATCTATTTGAATTGAAAATGGCACTGTTTGCTTTTGGTCTAACTACTGCTGCACCTGATCTCTGTGTGATACAACCTGTCAAACTCTCACCTAACTCACCTTGGTTCTCTCTCCCATTACTTAGTATCTGTGAGGGGCTGTGAGTCTCTGTCTCTATATGATTAGATTCTGTCAACTGTGGATCAGGTCCTGTGCTGTTTCCAATAAGTGGAACTTCAGGACCATCACTCTGTTTATTACGTGAGTGTGTTGGACAATCTATTTTCTGTGTTAATATTTTGTTGATAACTATCTGGTTTGTTAACAGGTGTGGTTAAGGTAGTATTCCTGAAACTTTTACCTGTTACACCTGATGGTCTCTGAGATCCATTTAAATCAGAATTGAAGTGTGAGTTCGTGTCATTTCCTGGGCCAAGTGAAAACATTATTATTTCTAAAATCTAAGAAATCCCTGGTAATTTTACTTTTTCTGGTCTAACATCCGTTTCTAAAAATAACACATCTTCTATAACTTTTCTTAGTTTACTCATACATATTTCATTATTACTAAATTTGCATTCAAAATCTTTAAACAAATTGTTAACAACCAATCTCAATCTCTCCTCTTCAGGTAGGTGAAATTCAATCAAAAGTTTCATATAGCTAAAACTCAACTCAAGGTTGAGTTGCTGCCAACGATATAGAAGGTCTGGCAGTGAAGTACCAGAGGTGGGCATTTTAGTACTCTTAGCCCACGAGGTATGATTTGCTTATTTAAACATACTTCAAAATAATGTCTCTGAACTTGTAGTTTGATTAATTTAGTAAACACAGTCTCTAATTCATGTAAGTCTTTGGAAACATCCAAGTTAGTCATACCTAACTGAGTATCAGTTCCTCCATCTACGACTGGATTAAAGTCCATGAGTAGGTTTGTACTCCCAGAGACACAAGTCTTAAATCTGTCCAGGACACTTGAAGTAGGTTCTAACACTCTCGTACATAAGGCAGTTCAATATTCACATTACTTTCATTCGCCATCCTCACTCTCTGCAGCTCTGACAAAAGTAAAAAGTAAATGCACAAATCCAAAACTCAGAGCTGCTGTTAGTTGAGGTAGGATACTCACGCTAAAACACTAGTAAAACTCAGTCCAAAAGATCGTGACTTTCCAATGAGCAATAAAATGAAAGTAGAAATTCAAACAAATAAATCCATGTAAGTTAGCAAATTGTTTATTCCAAACGCCAAAGCTGAAGGCTTCTTCAGACTCTTTACACAAACTAAAACTTTGAACATCACTTTTAAAACCAACAAAAGCTTGTGATAGGATCTCTATAATCACATGTTTCCTTCATTTAAAAATACAGTAACCCATTAAACTCAGTTCCATGAATGTTACCTTGTTCAGCTAAGAAAAATACTGGTATATTAAAAGTAAGAACTGAATAGTTCAAAATAAACATACATAAAACATACATAAAAAACATACATAAAAAATGCATTGGTGCCCAAGCATACATTATATTATATTAAACAATTGAGTATATCTCAGAGCCTTGTCATATTTACTTATCATCTCAATGACATGGAAATGACACCGAACTCACACTTCAATTCTGATTTAAATGGATCTCAGAGACCATCAGGTGTAACAGGTAAAAGTTTCAGGAATACTACCTTAACCACACCTGTTAACAAACCAGATAGTTATCAACAAAATATTAACACAGAAAATAGATTGTCCAACACACTCACCAACAGAGTGATGGTCCTGAAGTTCCACTTATTGGAAACAGCACAGGACCTGATCCACAGTTGACAGAATCTAATCATATAGAGACAGAGACTCACAGCCCCTCACAGATACTAAGTAATGGGAGAGAGAACCAAGGTGAGTTAGGTGAGAGTTTGACAGGTTGTATCACAGACGACAGAGATCAGGTGCAGCAGTAGTTAGACCAAAAGCAAACAGTGCCATTTTCAATTCAAATAGATGTCCGCCCCTCCCCATAGCCCAGAACCATTTTTGGACAAAAGAAGGTCCACAAGCAGGAGACAGAAAAGGAAAGGCTCAATAGACGAACAGGAACAACTAGGCCCCACAATCAAGAAAATGTGGGGAGACAAAATCGTTAATCATGAATTTATCTGGTAGGGCACTGAATGAATATGAAATACAGGTCTTAAGTAAAGGCCTAGGTTTTATTCCTACAAAACCTAACGATCTAGTAGATACTATTATAGAAACAAAAATGTATGTTCGAATTTACAATTAAGGTTGGATTTTGGCAACTCAGATAGTAGCCAAGTTATGAGTAAGCATCGTCCAAATAGTACATATGTTCCACAACTGAACCCGACTATAGAGGTATTTGGGAATGTAGTGGAAGATGAAATATATAGAAGTCATCAAGAGAATAAACCATCCAAACATGGACGTAATTTAAACTATAAACAAAGGCAAGCTTTGAATTCATTGAGAGATGACAGGTCTATTGTAATAAGACCAGCAGATAAAGGAGGACCGTTGTCATTATGGACTATACTTACTATGCAAATAAAATGTTTCAGATGCTTGAAGATACAACTACATATACAAAAGTAACTAAGGCTAATTTAAATAACATGGTCTTTAGTGTTTACAATACCCTAGATGACCTGGTACTATCGCATGACATAACACAAGAGCTGTATGGATACCTAAAGGTGAACAATCCCACTATACCGATCATACAGGGACTTCCTAAAGTCCATAAGAACAGCAGAGACCCACCATTTAGACCTATTGTTGCAGGTCAAGGGTGGGTAACAGAACCCTATCTATTTATCTAGAGAGTGTACTTAGACCGTTAGTTAATGGTAATAAGAAGATCCTGAAAGATAGTAAGCAATTTCTTTTAGACCTATATTCTCAAACTCACTCATTGGATACGAACCAACATTTTTTCTTTGTGACACTTGATGTGGTTAGCTTATTCACAGTGATCCCCAATGACGTAGGAATAAGACTGATCACTGAATATTTGAAAGCACATTCAGACTTCACTGATAGAAAGATTGACCTTGTGACCCTGCTATTAGAGACTATATTAACTAATAATGTCTTTGCATTTGAAGAAGTCATTTACTTACAGAAGGATGGCGTGGCTATGGGCACATCATGTGCAAATAGCTACGCCAACCTAGTCATGGCCAGATGGGAAGATACTTTTCTCTTCAATAATCTATCATTTATAGAACATGCTGCAATGTACTGTCGCTTTGTGGACCTCTTTTTATATGGCTTGAGATGAACCCTCCCTATTAAACTTTGTTTCTTACTTGGACAATACCACGGACTTCTTAAAATTTACTGCCAACTTCTCAGTTAGCAATCTTCCATTTTTGGACGTGGAAGTATTTAGAATGACCAATGGTATGATCAACACAACTATTTATAGAAAAGATTGCCAAAGAAACAATATATTACATAGACAAAGTATGCATCCCGCCATGTATTTCAAAACGTCCTTAAAGGACAATTTATGAGGGTATCTAGATTGAATCCACAACAAGAAACTTATGTTTCAGGAATAGAGGACATGAAGGAGAGATTTCTGGAGAGAGGTTACAAAGAAAAAGAAATATTAGACACTATTAACACAGTGGAGACCTTAAGAACAAGTACTGAAACCATATTTTATGGCACATGAAGCAATGACCACTAGCTCAGGTTCCCCTAGGAATGAAGTTAGAGCTAACCTTACTTTTAGTAAAATGAGCCTGCAAGTGAAAAGCATTATGAAGAAACACTGGGGTATTTTGAATTCAGATATAGAAGTTAGTGAGATTGCTGGCCCCACACCTCGTATAGCTTATAAAACCTTCCCAATCTGAAGAGTATCCTATGTAGACCAAGACATCCACTAGTTAACAGGTTGACAGTGAATAGAAACACAGTACCCTGTGGTCATTGCAATCAATGTATTTATATTAATAAAGAAACTAGTTTTGAGCACCCTACTACAGGACGATTTACAATTTTAACACTAACACCAACTGTGAAAGTAAAATGTCATATATATGGCTAAATGTTTAGGATGTAATAGTTACTACATAGGAAAACAAATAGATCATTTAAGGAGAGGATTAGGGAACACACGCACCACCTTAGAGTAGGTACAGAAACCAATGCATTGGCTAGACATAAAAGTTCAACTGGTACCAGTCATTCCTTTAAGTTCTGTGCCATTCAATGTGTGTATGAAGGATTCAGAGGTGGTGATCTAATTAACAGAACTTTAGAACAAGAAACAAGATGGATCATAAGATTAAGGTCCGATAAACCACCAGGCCTTAACGATAAAATCCAAATAAAGCCATTTTTGAAAAGTAGAAGATTACGCAGGTAAAGAGATCTCCCACTAACTGTTCTAAATTCCACATTAGTTAGGTACATTTTCCTCACAACATTATGACCATGGTGTAGATGACCCATCTATATACTCAGACATATTGTAGGCATTTCATACACTTTCAACATTTGTCATAAGAAATGAATCTTTGCACACATATATTTAGTATTGAAAAGTACTGTTTATAAAAACTAATGTAAGACACCTCAGGATGCCATTCGGGATTAACAGATTATATGTGCCAAAATACTTCCCATTTTCCCTTTCCCTCATGTATTCCTTCCCTATATTTTCCGCTTCACCACATAAGAGTTTTAACATTTCACAATGTCTATATTTTAAACTTGGGTATCAAGGATGTAACAATTATAAAGTGCAATTAATGGTTGCTTAAGTCAGTGTGCTTATTTCCACCATTGTGGATCTGTGAGTCAAGTTAATTATTAAGATATTGCTCTGTTTCCATATAGACGCTTTGTTGCTTCGCTTATTGTTGAAGCATTCTTCCACCCACATTTTTGTAAGTTACGCTCACATCCTGAAATGTCAAATGTCCCTGTTTAATAACGGAGATTGAAGAGACTAAGGCATGAACTAATGGACAGCTATTGAAAAGCTCGTCATGTACTTATGCCTGTTGTAAGCCTAATCGGCTTTTTAAATAGACACAATGTTTATTTTATGAACGCTTGTTTTGCATTCAAGAATTAACCAGGCACATACGCCAAGGAATACTTTGTTGTGCTGTGAATTTTAAAAGCGTTTCAGAGTCTACAGAAAATAAGTAATTTTGAAAAACTGTTTTAACTTTTGATTTATACGAGAATAGCCTAACTAATGTGATACAAGTTTTTAACCACCTGTAATTGTTGACTGTTTTACGAGTCTACTCTGGATAATATGAACTTCCAGTAAAACACGGAAATATCTAATGTCACACTTTGTAAATATGTGCATTACAAGCAGTTTGGGTTATACTAACCAAGTCTGAAATGGCTTTTTGATATATACTGCCTGAAAGTTCAGTACGAGATGTTTCTAAAGCACCATGAGATGATAAGTAAATATGACAAGGCTCTGAGATATACTCAATTGTTTAATATAATATAATGTATGCTTGGGCACCAATGCATTTTTATGTATGTTTTTATGTATGTTTTTATGTATGTTTATTTTGAACTATTCAGTTCTTACTTTTAATATACCAGTATTTTTCTTAGCTGAACAAGGTAACATTCATGGAACTGAGTTTAATGGGTTACTGTATTTTTAAATGAAGGAAACATGTGATTATAGAGATCCTATCACAAGCTTTTGTTGGTTTTAAAAGTGATGTTCAAAGTTTTAGTTTGTGTAAAGAGTCTGAAGAAGTGGAATAAACAATTTGCTAACTTACATGGATTTATTTGTTTGAATTTCTACTTTCATTTTATTGCTCATTGGAAAGTCACGCATCTTTTTGGACTGAGTTTTACTAGTGTTTTAGCGTGAGTATCCTACCTCAACTAACAGCAGCTCTGAGTTTTGGATTTGTGCGTGAATTTAATACAGTTTGATTACTTTTATATAAATGTAAATTTGCCTATGTCATAAGTGATAATTCAATCAATGTGTTTAAAAAAAGAGATCCAGTGGCTCTTTGTTTCTGCTTCATCACTGTTTCATACTTTCTCATTTTGTTAGTCATATATCATTTACAAGTCTTTGTATATTATACATGAAGTGATAGCCAATATTCAACAATATCAAGTGTTTTTTTACCAAGACAAAGGATTTGAAGATTAAATCTTTTATGGTATTTTAGTCATAAATCAATTGCTAAGAAGTAATACAGCTCAACCAAACTTAACTGCATGCACTTTAGAGCATGAATGACTAGTAACCAATAGTATTATGATTTTGGGGCACTGCCCACTTTTAGACTGTTTGCATTGGTTGTTTTTATCACATGATTATTTGAATGTCTTTTTAAGGGGTGTGTTTTACAAACTTTTATACTGAAGTTTTTGTTGAAACATTAAAGAGAATGAAAGTGCTAAGAAAAAGGGTTCACTGTTTTTTTTAGCCATAGTTTCACCTTGTTTTTTTAGATATCCCTAATACTTATTATGCCCTCTTTTCCTCAGATAACAGTGTCTCCCATTTATTCCATTGTCCACTCCTAGTACTGCATGTTACTTTCCACCCTATTCCACTTAGCAGCTGTCATTTTATTTTACTGCCTTTTCACTTTCTTCCTTTAGTCCTGTCAAACATTGTTCATTTTTTTCCAGTCCTTACTTCAATTTGCCTTCAAGTTATCTTTGACCACAGATGCAAGGTGGAATCACATGAATATACCTTTCAGGATTATATATCGGCAGGGCTATCCCTTCTTGAGAACTGAAGACCTTGGTATGTAGCTCTTTTTGCTGACAAACATCACAGACTTCCCCCAATCCATACATCTGCTGCAATATTCACAATTTCAGTCATAAGTTATACTCTATTATTCCTTCTTCTTGCTATGCTGACTGCTGACACAGGCAACGCTGTCAGACTGCAGCTCAGCTACCTCTCTAGACTTGCTTAGTGTCACTTCCACTGTTTTATCAGACAAATAATTTATAGTGTGTACCATGAAATGTATGCATCGCCTGCCCATTGCAATCATTTTGACCATTTCTGAGCAACAACCGTGCTGTTTTATTCATTGACCTTATCTTTATCACATCTGCCCTCCTATTTCTATGTTGAATACGTCTCTAAACAACCTGTACTTCTCTTATACTCTCCTACGCTTTCCTCCTGCCTCAGCTTGCCCTAAACTACCTAGGTCAGGTGTTCTTTCTGACCCTCTACTTATAGTTGCTTACCCATATACTGCATTTTCCCAGCATTTCCCTATTATCTGCTGGGCCTGCTCACCCTCCAATCCTGTTCTATTATAACACTCTAACTACAAACCTGCCTAACTTAACTCCCTCCTGTCATGTTCTCACTCTATAATCATCTAATACTATTGTCCATACACAGAATGTTCCCTCATTTCAGATACCCCATTTGCCTTCTTCTGGTTCTACCATCATTGCATTTGTTGCTATGTATCTTTGCCTTCAGTCCTTTAACTGCACCCGTCTCCTTCCTGGTCTCTGTTCTTCTACTAAACTCCTAATTTATCTCTACCTTCCTTTACTGATGCTTAAATTCTGCTAACCATTAATAATTATAGCCTACACTTATTAAAATAATAAAGTTTTATAGTCACTATTACTTTAATTTGATTAGGCTGTGATTTTTTTAATTTCCAGGTTATTGCTTCACTTATACTTTGCATGACACAAAGGTAATTTAAAATTGATTCATTTCTAATTTGTATGCTCTGAAGAAGCCTCGAGATATTTTTGAGACACAAAAATGCTATGCAGTTTTATGGTTAAATATAATGAGAGGATTTCACCCTTGTCTGAGTGAGGCAGTTTCTATTTGTTTTGTGGAATTTTCACTTTCGTTCAAGTGGTTTCACTTGTTTTTGAATTTTTCTTAAGGTGTTAACCTCACAGACACAAGGTACAGGTTTGATTCTCACCTTGGGCAGCATGGCTAGGCTTAAAAAAAATCCAGAAGTTATTAGCCTCGTAACTACCTATGAACCAATGAACTTAAGTTCATAGGTGAATATTAGGCTAAGCCAAGCCAATAACGTATGGTTAGAACCAAATCCTATATCTTGTATCTACGAAGACCTTAACCGTTATGCTAAAACCACCCCTACAGTCTTTTTGACCAGTAACCTTTTCTATGAGAAGAAATGGAACATGAGCTACTGGACCTCAGTCTTCTGCCCAGAACACATTGTAAACTTACTAAAGTGAGGCAGAAACTGGCTATAAAATCACCTTTCAAATCACAACATTCACGGCAAACTTATGATACCTTTGTCAGACTCTTCTTCTGAGTCTAAGTGTCACAAAGCCTGAACCAAGTTTAAATTCTTTTCACTTTTTTAACCAAAATAATCCCTGCTAAAAGCAATGACATTTCCTCCCAGGAGCACACATTAATTTCTAATATTTCCATCTCATCTAGAATTTGACTCAACAAAGTAACATATTCTTAGTACAAAAAAAAAATATTCTGTGGTCATGGGATCAGTCCTTAAACTGAAAATTCCAAACAGATAAATATCATCTACAGCAAAGGGCCTTGTCATACATATCACTAAAACCTTAACATATTTAGGCATCACCATTGACACATCTATTACTTCTAACATGGACAAATCAGTCATCTCAGTACATAGCTATTCAGCACAAAGGCTAGGCTCAACTACCTATAGTTTCACTTTTCCAAAATATGGAAATGGACTCTTTTTATTAAATGGTGTTTCTACATCTCTCTCTCTCTCTCTCTCTCTCTCTCTCTCTCTCTGTCTCTCTCTTTGTCTTTGGTGAATGGAATATTGTCAGTGGATCTATATATCATACAAATTTGCCAGCTGAAAAATGTATATACAATGCATACATTCTAACAAGACGTGTGCTTACAAGTCACATACCTCACTTCCCTAAAACATTCCTCCTTCTAGTGTCCTATTCACAAATAATAAAATGAAGTGGCTCTACTCCATACAGGACTGCTGTCTAACACAGCAGCACATACTCATCTACATTCGACTCACCCAGTGTCGCTACTTTGATGTGCCCACCATGCACCCACAAATCATCAATACAGGTATCTCTCTCTTCTCCTTGACGGAACTAAAGAAACACATATCATTTCCACTAACTAACCACACAAACACACTGTTTCCTCAACTGTGCTAAGATGCATACACAGATATCTGTATGCATTATGAATGTTGAATCTTATTTCTCTGTTGTTGTCAAAGATTTACCTTCAGGTAGAACTTTAAATAACTGTGTGGGTTTTTAGCCAGTGATGTGTGTTCTTTAGAGCTGGATTTTTATATCCATCTCTGCTCATAAAGTACACGAAAAGAAAAAAGAATGAATTATGCAAGGACTTCACAAAGATTAATGTGATTTCATTAAATATTACAGTATTTAACTTTATATTTAGAAATTAATTAGCAAATGCTAAAGATATCTTACCTTGGCTGAAACAGAAATGAGATGTAATATATGAGAGAGCCAAGGGCAGGTTTTGACGAGGAGTATTTTAGGAAAGAGACTGCTAGTGTTATGTAAGGTTAAAGACAGAAAAGGATGTTATTCAGCTTTTACTCAGTGATTCTTAAACTGGGAAAAACACAAAAGAACATTTTTGAGGAGATGTGCAGTAACTGTTTTCAGGTGAGGAACTGCCCCCTTATATAAGGTGGTAGTGAATACTGAAAACACCCTGTAATTTGTAAGGAGTAAGAGAATATTCTTTAAAAAAAGTACAGAGAAAGAAATCAAATGCTACAGCAGATCAGTTTAATTTTATAAATTAAACGTAGATCACTAAGAAGATAACACAAAAGGGGTTAACTCTGTAGAACATTTATTTATTATTTTATTTTACATTTGTTGACCGGGCTAGTCTAGCTGGACATATGTCTATTTTCAGTAGAGGCCCGGGGAGAAAAGCTCCACAAGGATCAGACAAGATTAAAAATATTTAAAATTACAAAATTTTAAGATTAAAAATGCAATAACAGTTACAAAACATTACATTTCAGTTACAGATACATTAAAGTTCAGTTAAGATAAAATACAGTACAAAACATTAAAGTTCAGTTACAGATACATTAAAAGGCCAAAAGTAGAGATAGCAGATAGAATAAAAGAAAAAGGTACAGTAGCATGTGGAAAGTGTACGATTTGTAGATATGTTACTCTACGTTTTGATAAAATTAATAATAGGAATTTTGAAACAAATGAATGTTTTACTTGCAAAAGTGAGAGAGTTATATATGCTATTAAATGCACATGTAACAAATTTTATATAGGTGAAACCAAAAGACAATTCCCTTGTAGGATTAAAGAACACATAAGGGATGTTAGGAATAATAAAATAACTAGCCCTGTAGCCACACATTTTAATGAAATACACAATGGCAGTTTGGATGGTTTTGAGACAACAATTTTGGATAAGGTAGTTTGTAATAAATTTATGGGTGATGAACAAGTGAAACAGATATTAAGAAAGAAAGAAGCATTCTTAATATTGAAATTTAATACTATGTGCCCTAGGGGACTTAATCAAGAATGCTTCTGGAGAAGTTTTGTGTAAATATGTAAATAGGTATGTGTTTTTTTAAGAAGCTGGATTGAAAAGTGTATAATTTATGTAATTAATCAATTATGTCATTAATCAATTCATGATTTGCTATATATAGTTTGAGTGGTTTTTAAAAAAAGTGTACTCTGTTAAAGACTGTTGGTCGAGGCGCTAGAGTTTCATTTCATCACTGTTTTTCCAAATAAATTCCTTCTGAGGAGTTGCTGGCTTGCTGTTTGTGGTTCTTCATCAACAGATACATTAAAGTTCAGTTAAGATAAAATACAGATAAAATACCCCTTCCCCTATTTTCACTATTAAGGTGTTTTTTTACACTGTGGGAAAGTAATAGAAGGAAGAGAGAGATTCCCAGAACAACAAAGTCATTAGTAAGGAATGGGAAAAGAGACTAGTTATAGAAGAGAAGAAAATCAGGAATGGGAGAGAGTAGTAAAGGGGAAGTTACCCCTCAAGCAGAAGCAGGTAGGATGTCTGTTAAGTCTATCTTGGGTATGCTAAGTCCCACTTAGTAACCTTAGAAGTGACAATAATGTGAGGTGGAATAGCTTAGGAAAAATTATGTGATGTTGAAAACATCTTACAAAAACTGATAATTCAAAATAAATATCGTGTCCAGATAACAAAGTTCCTGACAGAAGTGTCACAGCATACCAGAAGCAAAAAAAAAAAAAACTCCTTCATAGACACAGTACAATAGAAGAGTATCTTCCTTGAATACTTTTGTTATACAAGAGATGGACTTCATGAGAACTAAACTACGTATCTTAAAACACCATAAAATATACCACAATTATTTACTCACTGTTAATTGAACTTTAAGACATTTTATTTATTCATTTATTTATTTATTTATTTATTTTAGTTTTTGGGCGGATTAGATCATGAACCCAAGGATTTGGTCAAAAGTAATTTTTTAAATAAGCTCAAAATGATTGACACTAAGTAGCAAATCTTTTTGCAGGCTGATGTGTGTGTGTGTGTGTGTGTGTGTGTGTGTGTGTGTGTGTGTGTGTGTGTGTGTGTGTGTGTGTATATATATATATATATATATATATATATATATATATATATATATACATATAGATCAGTTTTACAATTCATTTTCCAAATGCACTTAGTGAAATTAAAGTCTTCAGCTGCAGCACATCCATAGCACCATACAGTTTTTTGTATGAATATGATACCACTATGAATATGGGAGAAGATTACAATGGAAAAGGAGGAGGATGAGTGTGCAATGGAAACAGAAGCAAGGAGGATATGAGGTATGAGGTCAGAAAAAGAGGAAAGGGCAACAAGAATGAAAGGAGAAAAAGAATTATAAAAAATGAAAGTGCTTTGGGTAGTAACATTCTGAAAGCTGCTGAAAGAAGAATGGTACACTTATAGATGTATTTCACTACACTTTATTCATTTCTTATTCAGGTAAAGGAAGTCGTCTTGCAGATTAGATACCCCTTTCAACCACAACCTATACAAAACAGGCAAGGGTAAATAAAATGTACATAAATAGCTTGGAATAGTGTATAAACCAGTGGATTGTTGTGGAGTCAGAGAACAATGGAGTACCCACAGAAAATGACCACAGATATGAAGAGAACATAGAATCTCCACAGAGATGGCATAATAGTTAACTTGATTGCCTTGCAGACACAAGGTGCAGGGTTTGATTCTCACATGGGGCAACTGGTTAGGCTTAAAATGGCCTATAAGGACAGTTTGCCTAATTCTAATCCTATGATAGTGACCAGTTATCACAAGTGAATGCTGGGCTCATGAGGCATAAACCATAATTAATGAGTCATTCTCTAACATAAAGAAAACAGTTTAATATTAACTCACAAGGGACTGTTTAAAGAAATCTTCACCTGTCTGCAAAGGAAACTGAGTGTGAAAATGTTATCCTGTCATCAACTAAAGATGTATTTTCTTCTTCTTTCAGCTTTTCCCAGTTAGGGGTCTCCACAGCGGATCACCTGTCCACTCAGGATTGGCAGTGGAGTTTTACAGTGTCAAGTTGCCAGCCCGGCGCCCAACCTTCCACAGAAGGCACACACACACAAGCACTCACAACTAGGGCCAATTTAGAGTGTCCAATTCACCTGCAGCATGCCTTTGGGATGTGGGAGGAAACCGGAGCACCCAGAGGAAACCCACGCAACCACAGGGAGTACATGCAGACTCTGCACAGAAGGCACCCCAGCCGAGGATCAAACTGGAGAACCTCTTGCTGTGAGGCAACAGTGCTAACCACTGCACCACTGTGGCCGCCCACCTCAACTAAAGATGTATACATGAGGTTAATAAATGGGTTAAAAAAGTTTGAATGGAGAAGAAGTAAAATACTAAACCTGGAGGTATAGAGAGTCCTTTCAGTTATTCTTAACCAGGATAAGAAGACTCATCTAGGGTGGCTGGACATTATACCCAATTTTCAAGGAAAAGCGAGTAAAACTGATGTCACAAATACAACACTTCATATACACTAGATTGCCATATACACAGGTCAGTATAATTGCAGTTATATAGATAAAAGGTGCATAGTGTTTACTATGTGGAAGTAGCACAGTAGTACAGAAATTAACAACGCTGTTTCACTATATGTGGTACCTGGCTGGAGTGCCTTCTTTGTGGGCGTTACATATTCTATCTCTGGGTCAGTGTAGGTTTTCTGGGGGGGGGGGGTCTCTGGTTTACTCCCATATTCCTAAGACATATGGAAAGGTGAATTATCAATGTCTAAAACTATCCCTAGATCAGTGTGTTCAGAGGATGTCCAGCAGTGTACTGGCATCCCATAAGTGACTGGTTTCTGTGTTATAACCACTACATAAAAGATAGGTGTGTGTCCCAAAAGTCACTTAGAATCAATGGATGAATGAATGGAAGAACTGATGGAAAGATGGATCTATAGTTACGTAATGGATGAATGAGATGGTTAAAAAGAATAGTATAAAGGAATAACATGGAGCATTTTCTTCTGCTAAAGCACAGATGTGTGAATTAGAATATTTTGAACAATGGGGCACAAACTGTGATATTTATAAAATAACAAAGAAACAAAAAAAGACCTTTGTGTACAAAAAGTGTTCGCCTTTTGTCCTACTAATGGTGACCTTTGAGGTCAAGATTGTAGAAAAAATGTCACATGCAGTCACATGAGAAGTGTCGGGGGTGGGCTTGCCTTCTGTATAGAAAGGTAATAACAAGGAAATGTCTTACCACTGTATTTTCATGCATTTGAAGCAAATGATCAATATGTCTCAAAACTAGGAGGAAGTTTTCCACGTAACCTACAAGGGAACTTTTATGTATACAGTTTAGATGAGTTTCACCAAACTTGGTAATTTTAGAAGTGAGCAGTATGGATGGTGTGACCACATCTCGAGCCATTGCTATGTGACCAAGGGGAAGCAAAATAAGGTCTTGTATCTGATAATTAGACAAGTCATGATTACAGAAATAAGAAACTTAAGCATAAAAAAGCTAAATCTGTGCCTCACAGAAAGGGAGTGTTCAGATGTATGGTGAGCCTAGTGAAGGGTTGATGGGCTATAAAAAGGATGTAAGGCAGTAAGAAAAGGAGGAATGTTGTTAGTGCCACAAAAGGCAAATAATAAATAATGCAAGGATGTGGGTGTATGCTAGTGACTGCTCATTTATTTATTTATTTTTATTTTACATTTGTTTTCCGGGATAGTCCGACTGGATACATGTCCATTTTCAGCGGAGGCCCAGGGAGAAAAGCTCCAAGGGTAAGCAGATACAGCATTACATAATAACAGCATTACATATTACAAACAGACTATTTACAGAGATTACATAAGTAAGCAAGTTAAACAAGTTCCACAGGTTACAGTTAATCCTGAGCGCAAGTCAGGATTAAATTAAATTACACAGTAAACTGGTTAACAGATTTTTACACATTCTAGAGAGAGTTAGCCAGCCTTGATACATTGACATAGCCAGTTAAGTGACAAATGTTGTTTGAGTCTAGTTTTATATTGACTTAAGGTGGAAAGTAAGGTAATATCAGCTGGAAGAGAGTTCCAGGATCTACTTACAGAGTTTGCAAAGAGAGAATCACCGGCTGTATTATTAATTTTGCTAGTCTGAATTAGTAGTTTGTTAGAGGATCGAAGCAGTCTAGAATTGTTATAGGGGGGTGATAATATTTTTTAAGTGCAGGAGTATTGTCCGGATTATAGAGGATTTTATAGGCCATAATCAGTTGGTTATACTGGATTAGGCTGGGTAGTTCAAGCCACCCAAGCTGATTTAGATTGATGCAATGATGTGTCCTAAAAGGCAGCCCAGTGGCAAACCTGGCAATGTGGTTGTAGCAAATTGAGAGTTTGTTAAGGACAGTCTTGTTTAAATTCGACAGTAGAGGGGATGCATACAGAAGGGTTGAAAGAAGGTGAGAGCAAGCTATGGCAATTTTAGCTGGAGGGGTTAGGAAGGTTTTTATTCTGTAAAGTGACCCTAGTTTTTTATTGATGGTTTTGATAGTTTGGTTAACATGTAGGTCAAATTTTAGATTATTGTCTATGGTGACACCTAATAGTTTTGTAGAGGGGTCAGGGGAGATTATTGTGCCATCATTTGATTTTATGGTAAAGGTGAAAGCGGTAGACCTACATGTTGGTGGAAATAACAGCATTTTAGTTTTTTTTGGGATTTAGGATCAGACGATCTTTAGAAAACCAGTTTTCTATTGTATTAAAGGTGGTCTGGGTAGCTGACCATAACTCTACTGGAGATGTGGCTGAGCAAATCAGAGTAGAGTCATCAGCATATTGGATACAGCTGACTTTTGGGATGACAGTATAAAGGTCGCTAATGAAGATGGAGAACAGCAAGGGCCCTAGTATAGAGCCTTGTGGTACTCCAAGGGTGTTAGGTAGAAGGTTAGAGAGTTTGTTCTGCCAGAGGACAGCCTGCTGTCGACCATTCAGGTAGGATTGAAACCATTGGAGGGCTCCAGTATCTAGACAGAATGTTTGCAGGGTGTGGATTAAAAGTTGGCGATCAACCATATCAAATGCCTTGGAAAGATCCAAGAAGAGGGCTGAGGATATATAATTATTGTTGTGATTATGGTTTATGATGTTGGTAAAGGCTAGGAGGGCTGAATTAGTGCTGTGATGAGGACCGAAGCCATGCTGAGTGTCTGCCATAAGGTGATTCTGGATTAGGTGGTGCATGCGTTGTCTATGAATACATTTTTCCATAATCTTTGCAAGTGGAGAGAGTATAGCTATTGGCCTATAATTGGAGAATTCAGTAGAGCTGCCTCCTTTGTGAAGTGGGACTACATAGGATATTTTCCAGATGGTGTGAATTTTAGCTTCTACTATGGTTCGATTGATTAGTACTGAGACGGGGTAAGCAATAGCATCAGATGATTTTTGTAGGTACTCGGCAGGGAGTTGATCAGCAGAAAGTGTAGTGGGTTTTAATTTTTTGATCAAGGTATGGATAAGTGAAGTGGCGACTGGTTGGAAGCTGAACGCGAGTAGGTTTCTAGGGGTGCTACTTTCAGGACTGGGGGAGCTAGGAGGTAGTTGGCTAGCTAGGACTTGAATTGTCTCAGTAAAGAATTGGTTAAAACTATCAGAAACATCTTCAGGGGTTTTATCAATAGTAGCAGCAGGGATTGGGGTTGAAGTTTGTCCAGGATGTAGTAGATTATTTAAACCTGCCCAAACCTTCTGAGGGTTATTTTGATTTACTGTCTGTAAATTAGAATAGTATTTTTTTTTGTCTTGTAAAATTGATTTTTTGGTTTCGTTCCTGGATTGCCTGTATTTAATGTGATCTTGAGGGTTATTAGAAGAACGCCATAAAGCCCATGCTTTGTTTCTAAGGGTAATTTTGAGATTAGACTCTTTAGAAAGCCATGGTGCAGTTTTTGCCTTGGTTCTCTTTGAACGAACAGGTGCATGCAAATCAAGGATCTCAAGGAATTTGTTGTTAAAGTATGCTACTGCTTCCTCTAAGGGGAGGTGTTTTAGAATAGACCAATTACATGAGTTTAGTTCTTGTTGGAATTTGGCAGGGTCAAAGTTTTTATTGTTTCTAACCTTTCTGAGTAAAGGTTGTTGGGAATTAATGGTTTTGTGCTTAATTACATATGTGAGAAGGTGATTGCTTAGGTCATCAAGGAGGGTACCAGAGGTGTACAGTTGGGGGTGACTATTTATGAGTACCCAGTCAAATATACTTTCTTTTTGGTTGGGTTTACCTATCCTAGTAGGGGTGGATATAATTTGTGTAAATGCATGCAGGTTAATATGGGTATTTGGGGATTCTGAGGAACAGGTGCTCCAGTCTATGTTAAAGTCTCCAAGTAGTAGGGTTTCTTGGGGGTAGTGACATGATAGCCAGTGCAGGATATCTTCAAATGTAGATATATTGTTACGTGGGGGAATGTACATACAGATGATATTAATGCATTTATTTTTATTAAGTTGCAATTTGGTGGCAAGAATCTCTGAGTTATTCAACCATACTTACTCATTTGTGTGACTCAGTGTATGCAGATATGTGTAAGTATATGAAGAGGTATTACTGGAGGTGTGTGTGTGTGTGTGTGTGTGTGTGTGTGTGTGTGTGTGAGTATGTGAGTGTGTTTGCATCTGTAGCTGCCTGAGCAATAATGTTATTAGAGCTGGGAAGGGAAGACTAGCATGGTTCTAACATGCTATGTTTTCAACGCACATACATGCAAATGAGCGTTTGTCTGTACTGCTCTTTCATCTTTCTGAATTCATTGTAATCATCACAGAGCAACAACAGCTCAACAGCAAAGCACTTGAACTCTCTGGTTCCAACTGAAATCTTGAGACTGGAATTACCAATACCCAAGATAAATACAATTTAAGACTGAAAATACAGCAAAGTGTGAATATTGAACATTGCTGTTATTTTTTTTCCAGCAGATAAGCCCCTCTGCACCACCTGACACAGGAAGAAAGCCTCTACATCCCAGAATTTATATGTACCAACTCTGAGATCACTATACCTCAGAGAAAAGGGAATATTCTGAGAAATGGCACTTTTGGTTTTAATATATCTAAGTCTGGGTTTTCAGCTATATTTCTATTTATTTCTGAATTTGATAATAGTAAAGGGAGAAAAGCAGGGGGAAAGAGGTAATGTTGAGTTGCTACAAGGCAAGTAATGGCAATTAATGTGGCAGAGAGCATACACACCCTGTGGTTCAACTGTTTTCCTCAGTTTGAGGTAAATTCTGTCAGAATGATGCCAAAAACTCAAGGTGGTAAATTACAGCAGATAATCTGGGGATGAGGCTTCACAGCAGGATATGCAGGTATTCTCTTATTCTACAACAGAAGTTGTTGGTAGCCAAAAGAAAAAAAAAATATTAATCATTTATTTTAGACATGCAGCTCAATACCCATTACTGGTTAATACCATCCTCCCTCCCTAACATCAGCATAGTTTATTGATAAAAATAAATAGATAATAATAATAATAATTTATAGTTTGTTAGGAAAATGTATAACTGCAATGCAATACGTAGGCTTAGTGTATTGAAATATACAACTGCAATATGCAGGTTTAGTGCATTAAGGGTTACAAGGAGTTAATACATTTATTCTGCTTATTCTGTGTGAAAATATGCAGCTGCTAGAAGCTCTGAAAAAAGAACAATGGATGTCTGTAAATCCACCATGGTCAGCAAAATGTGTATTGAGGCCAGGACTGTACCTTGAATGCATCATATCAGAACTAGAGAAAGAATTGTGAGAAACTAAGGAAAGCTGAAACAAGCCCAAGGCCAGGTTGTTTTTGTCAGATATGTTTTTGCAAGACAGCAATTATCAGATGACCATGTCAGCAGCAAATCCAATAATAGCATATTTCTGTGAACTTGCAGAAAACTGTATAAAAACTGTAGGCTGAACTATGGAAAATCAGACAAACCTTGTACCTACATGCTTTGTCTCCTTGCTGCAAGTAATAAAGGGTGCCTTGCTTGAACCTAACGTGCATTGATCTTTGTGTTTTCTTTTACATAGTTACTACAAGAAAGTAATCATAACAAAGAGCTCTTAGCCTATCCTTTATTAATCACCTGAAAAGAATTTGATACAAGTAACAAGCACACCCATAATTTAATAGGTCTAGGCTCACATATGCAAATACAAATACTTCTCGTAGATTCATAAGTAAGTACTACACTAGCTGCCTTTGTGGGCCATTTCAAGCCTAGTCAGTTTCCCTTTTTGCACTTTAACTAACCTATCCCATTTGGTTGCACACTGGGATTACTCATTCCATGGTCAATAATAATATATTACCTACCCCTAAGAATAACTGGGATCATACCATAGATAATTTGAGGGGACATATGCATGTGATAAAGCATTTAGCAGCTGTCTCTGTCCATTAGTAGTATGGGGCAGTCCTGGAGTAAGTTTTCTGTTTCCCATTCATATATCTAAGTTACACTTGAAATGGACAAGGATGAACTTTGCTTTATGTGGATGGGGAGTCTGTTCCACAGCAGTGGTGTCCTCTGCAAAATATGCCTGCCCCTCCAAATCATTCTTCTGATTTTGCAGAAGAGGTTTAAAACCTTAGACCAGGTATTTCTGATACCATTAACTTGCTAATGTGCAGTAAATCCACCAATAATTGGTCTGAGGATGCCCTGTATGGCAGACACAGATCACCTCTGAGGAGTCAGCAAGATACTGAATATATTGACAGGGCATTGAGTTGGTCCATACAGGATATGTTTAGCCTTTGTATCCTTTTAGCAAGGTATCTCTGCAGGCATTCCAATCGTTGCATGTGTCTGAACAGATAAAAGCCATTGGGGGCATTATATTCAATGAATGGCCTAATGAGGGCTGAGTAAAGGGGGACGACATCCCTGGATCTAGACACAGTCCTTTTGTTTATAAGCTGAGCAATATTGAAGGACTTTCTTACAACAATAGACACATGTTGGTCAAAAGTTAGTTCACTGTCCACATAACTTCCCAAATCCTGAACAATGGGTCAGTTGTTAGGGGTGTATTGCCAATGTGGTAGTACCCTGGGGTAGAAGACCTCCAAAAAAATACAACAATGCATTTTTTAGCATTTAGTTTCAGACAATGTTTTTGACACCAGCTATTTATTTGAGACAAACATTCCTGCAGGGTGGCTAAGTCATTTGGGGATTCAGTGACATCCCTGGATCTAGATGCAATCTTTTTATTCATAAGCTGTGCAATATAAAAGGTCTTTCTTACAACAATCGATATTTTTTTAACAAGAAACATTCTTTATTAAATTATCATTTACAACATAGGCAATCATACATTTATATAAATGAAAAGAAACAATACTGACACAATTTTAGTTTCAAACATTATACATCACTTATAATCTATACAGTCATAATAATAATAATAATAAAGGGGACAATAGTGAAGTGGCTTTAATGAAACAATTGATTACATAACAAGACACTTGTCAAAAAACCTCAATAAATAAATAAATAAATAACTTGTATCATAAAGATGGGTGTTATTTATCTGGGGGTATGACAGTAGGGTCAAACTACATTCTGTAGTTTGACAAAGAAAACAAAAACTCAGCAAGACCACCACGGCTTCCAGTATAATAAAGATGGTTATCTATTAAACTGGAACTTTATTATAGTGGAAGCCGTGGTGGTCTTGCGGAGTTTTTGTTTTCTTTATTCATATTTTATTCAACAAGATCTTTGGGTGGTAATGGTGTTTTTGTTTGCTAGTTTGACAAAGAGAAAGAACTGATAGGCCAGAAAAGTAGGCTGTGTACCAGTAAGGACTCCAAAATCCTACATCATATAAATTATATTAAGTTCATAGCTACTGAAAAAATATGCTCACATTTAGAGGTGTGTGTGTGTTTGTGTTTGTGAGTGTGTGTGTGTGTGTGTGTGTGTGTGTGTGTGTGTGTGTGTGTGTGTGTGTGTGTGTGTCTGTGTGTGTGTGTGTGTGTCTGTGTGTCTGTGTGCGTGTGTGTGTGTGGGGGCTGTAGGATGGTACTGTGACTGAACATCAACAGTATTAAGAAAGTTAAATGATCTGACCTAAAATAGGGACAGTTGCCATTATTTTCAGTAAATGTGGTTAAGGAACAAATTAATTTGTCCAGGGACATCTTTGGTAAGGGAAGGGGTTAAGATTAAGGAAGAGAGATAGGTTTGACCAGACTTTGGTAGGGATGTGTTAATTTGTTAAGGGGACATTAGAGGAAGTGAGGTAGATGTAGGGTGGGACTTAGGTTTTTTATAGGACTCTAACTGGGAACAGGAATCACATTTTGGCGTGATTTTGCAATAGTGCAGACTTGCTTCCGAGATGACCTGCACTCACCGCTGTAGTTAGGTAGGCTTGGGTTAATAACTGTGTGCATGAAAGAAGTGGGTTAAGCTTAGTTTTAAGGGTCTGGAGTATGTTTGGTTGTGTTGCTGAAGTTTTTGTTTTGTGTTGATGACAGGTGTTAAGAGTCCTGAGGATGAAGTGCGGAGTATTTCTGGTAGTGATATGGATGTTGATAGTATTGTCTGGTCTAGAGACGAAGGGAAGAGGGGACTAAGTAGAGGCAGGGTATTATAGTTAACCATCAGTACTGCTGTTCGTTAGGTCTAGTGGTGGTCTTACATGCTTTCTTTGCTGTTCTTTTTCTTCACTTGAAAGGTGGGCCTCACAGTTGGGAACCCTGGTACCATAATGGGGTTTGTAATACAGCATTGGTGGTGTTTTTTTGTAACCCCCTTGGTGTGGGGAGTTCTGCTGCAGTTTCCTGGTGGTCTAGCCCAAGCAAAGTGTTCGTCGGTGGTGGTGGCAGGCTGTGACAGCTTTATTGCTGTTAGTTTGGGCCAGCTGGAGCTGCAAATCACTTTAACATGGGCTGCTACCTGGGTAGATTAGTGGTTGTCTGCAGCGCATGGGCAGTACTGGGCGACCTTTGGAACTGAGATAGTGTAGCATGCCTCTCAGTTGTCGAGTTTCTCTGATAGTAAACATAAGAAATTAAGATCTGAATCGGTTAATGACTAATTTACTCAACTTTAGTGTGCAATGTCTGATTCCTTTTTTTTCCCATTCTGTCTTGCTACTGTGTAATTGTGAGCATGTCAGTGAAATAAGTTCCAGGTTCTAGCAATGCCTGAATAAGTATGGAAATTCTGTGAATACAAAAAAAAAAACATATATATATATATATATATATATATATATATATATATATACTGATAAATCTATTCCCTTATTTAGTGAATCCTACTATCTGTATGTCAAAGATGATTGATTTATTATGTTCTGATTTTCATGAAGTGTTCAGATTTATGAGCGTTTGAAGAGTGTCTATTTTTGGGGCCTTTGTCCCTTCCCCCTTGTTTATGGCTTTGCCCAGATTTCTTGTTCTAGGAGGTTGAGAGGTATGTAGTGTGGATATGCAGATGGTCAGTCAGCGGAGGAGCTACCACATCACATCATACTATTCAACTGACCAGATTTTCACAGAATGTCTAGGTTTTTGCCTCATATTTGTGGTCTGTTCCTCTATTTGGCATTGTTGGGCCTTTGTTCCCAATTGTTTTAGGTTTTGTCCAGATTTGTTGCATTAGGCGGTTGAGCAATATGTATTACATTATAAAAATATATAAATAAAGAGAATGAGGATAGGGGTTGTGGCAGGCACAAGTCATTGGTGGGTGTTCGAGCCATATCAGCTAATGTACGCGAGAGGTCATGAACTTGGCATCCCCTTTTCGTGGGTAATTAAGTCCAGTTTTGCAGAATGTCCAGGGATGGCCACATATTTTTGGATTCATTTCATCTTCCGCCTTTGTTACTCATTGTTTATGCTTTGTTCAGATTTTAGATCACACAGGTTGACTGGTATACTTTAGGTTGCCTTTTGGGTCTACCAGGGTTTCATTTAGCCAGATCAGGCAGACACTGAGAGAAGTGAATGGAGAAGTTTTCTTCCCTGCTATCTTAATGTGTCTTTTTTTGTGTTACAGATGGCAAATATGCAGAGTTTATGGCAGAGGTGGGAGGCCATTGTAGCACAGGTGGAACAGCTGTTCCAGGGGGTGCCTAATGCTGATTCTGGGATGGCAGATGATGTGAGCATGTCCAGCCTAAACAGATGAAGTCTGGTGGTGAAGAACAGGCCAGTGGATTGTGGGAATGGCAGTCGAGAAATGCGGTTGCAGCGGATCCTCTGGCAACTGGAATGCTCTGGATGGTGTGGCAGGTAATGATATCCTGTTGGGAATCCCATTAGGTTGGGCAGGTTTGCAGTGAGTGGGGGATGATTGTAGGATAGATGGAGATGAGGTCTGTCAGGGGTCATATGGGGGATATGCAGAGGTGTCATGAGGTGGGACAGGGTGAAGCAATCAGTGGGGAGGATAGCAGAGGATTGTCTAATGGACGCTTGGGGTCATCCGTTGGTGCGGTAGAATCATTTTATGAAGTTGGGTTGGATCTTGGCATATGGCTGGTTTGTTGGTTAGCTACGCAGGCTTTTGGGCATAGGTCAGGGAATTTTTCTGAGCCCTCACATTTCCTCCTCAGTTAAGGAGAAAATTTGGAGGAGGAAGTATGTTGATGTCTTTGAATTAATTTTTGCGGAAGGGGTGCAGCAAATGTTGGTATCAGCAACAGTGAATAGCAAGGACCTTTTGGCAGCTTTAGTGGCATTGGGGAGGAGGAAAGTAGGTAGGCTGTGACCTAGGACATATTATAATTGGGTGGTAGATTTCATCTACTACATGGCAATTTGGCTGGAAAAGGATACTTCTTTGGCTTGCTTTATGATGAGTTGCCAGGCTCAGTATTTGTGGCTGGGGACCAGAGGTTTCGAAAGTGGAAACCAGTTGATCACTCTCTCTGCTGGAAGGTTAGATATCTGGACATATGGCTAGTTACTATAATGGATAGCTTTGGGCATGATTAGTAGAGGGGGAAGGGTAGGGGGGAGTATGTTAGTCTTTTAATGTGAGACTTTGCTCATGGCTAAGGTGTAAGCTCCTGAATGCTTGTTCAAAGTGTGTGGGGAGCCATTCGGCAGTGCAGTGTGGTCATCAAGAGGTTAATTTGGTTGCTTCAGGGTTTGCTTTCAACTGATATGGGTGCTTTCCCTTCTTCTTTCCAGGGGTTTCAGAAGGTAGGAGGAATTTTCAAGGGTTATGGGGAAGGGTGCCCTTTTGGGGGGTAAGAAGATAGCCGGGGGACACATTTGCCTGTTAAGGTGGAAGTACTGCAGTGTATGCTCCAACAATTTCTTGATTTTTCTCTTAAGGAAGAAATAATTGAGGGCTTTTCGATTAAATCAAGGGGTGGTGGGGGATGGGGTAGTCTGTAAGAATTTGCGATCTGTACAGGGAAACAAGCATATATTGCAGGGTTTGGTAGAGAAGCAATGACAGGCATTTAGGTTGCTGAGACCTTATGATAGCACCCCCTTTGAGAGTTTTAAGGTTTCACTGTTGGGTTGGATTCCTAAGAAGGTGGCCAATGAGTTCAGGCTGATTCACCATTTGTCGTACCCAGAAGGGAGCTCCGTTAATGACTTCATTTCAGTCAAGGATGATAAGATCAGTTGTGTGTCTTTGGATGATGCTGTGAAAGCTATTCGGGCATTTCAGAATGTGTGGCTGGTGAAGGTGGACATTGAATCCGCCTTTCGCCTGGTGTCGGTATGGGAAGAAGAGTGGCCATTATTAGGCATGGTAGTTGGGAACAATTTTTACTTTGATAAGGTTATACCAATGAGATGCTTGGTAGCATGCACTACTTTTGAAAAAGTTAGCACTGTACTTCAATGGGTATGGCAGCAGCAGGTGGATACACAGAGAACACTGCATTACTTGGATTATTTCTTGAATGTAGGTGAGGGGTTTGAAGGTTTGCAAGAGTTTTTGGGGATGTGTGATGAGTTGGGGGCCCCATTGGCTAGGCTGAAGTTGGAATGCCCAGCTAAGGCATTGTATTTCTTGAGTTTATTGGTGGCTGCAGAACATGGGTTGTTTTGCTTGCCAGCTGATACGATAGCCTGACTGAAGGAGAAGATTGTGTGGGCAGTGTACAAGGATAAGGTTCCAGTTAAGGAGGTTATGGAGCTTTTAGGGTTCTAAATTTTGCATGTGCTGTTCATCCAGGGTGCACTTTCTGTAGGTCAGTGACCCTTTTTTTAAAAGGTGGGAAGAGCAAACATCATTGGGTCTGGATTAACAAGTTGGTATGGGCTGATTTGGTACTTTGGTTGTCCTTTTTGAAGCGGGTTAATGGTGTCTCTTTTTGCGAAATAGATTGGATTAGTCAAGAGGAGCTGCAATTGTTTACAGATGCAGCTGGGGGTATCAGAATGGGTGTGTTTTTTTGGAGGGGAATGGTTTACGGATCATTGGCCAGTGGACTGGAAGGATGATTGGAAAAGGGATGTTACCTTTTTGGAGTTAATACCAATTTGAGTTGCACTGATAGTTTGTCAGGAGCTATTGAGGGGAAAGAGGGTAATTTTTAATTTGGATAATATGGCGGTGGTGCGAGTTTTGCAAGGAAAGACTGCAAGATCTGTATTGTTGTTGGTTTTGCAGAGTTTGTTAACACGTTTTTCATTCACAGGTGTGCATGTAGCAGGGGTTAGGAATGAGTTTGCTGACAGTTTGTCTTCATTTCAATTTTCGAAGTTCTGTCAGTTGGCCCCAGGGGTGAGGAAGAGCCAATGGCATTGCCAGACAAGGTGTGGCATCTTAGTGTGACATAACCAGGAGGTTGGGTGGCTTCTACCAGAAAAGTGTATGGTCAGGCATTATATGATTTTGATACATTTATTTTGCAGTTGCCTGAGGACGAAGGGGTTTGGTCAGAGGAACTTTTATTGCAATACTTGACACGGGCTTCGGGGCAGGGTAAGGCTGTGCAATCGGTTAAGGTGGACTTAGCAGTGATTAGTATATTTGAGCAGGTGGCTAGGCTGCATGATTTCACAAAGTTCTAGTTGGTGGGGGTGTATGTTACGATGATGGTGTAGAGTGGTTTTGAGCGTTGGGTATGTATACAATAGACCATAGGGATTATGATGACAGACACCTAGTTTGGTTTAGATCTGAAGGGGTGCACTTGAATAAGTTTAGTTTAGATTTGTTTAATGTACATTTAAGTTTATTTTTAGAAGGTTTGCTGAAAGTTCTTTTGTATGAGAGGGGGAGTAGCCTGTTGTTGGAGATGAGGGGCAGGATTGTCCCATCCCTCTTCTGTTTTCCCTGTTGGTGTTGGGTGTTGATGCAAAGAGTTTTGGGGATAAAAGTGAGCTGTAGGCTTCTACTTGATTGATAAAAATTAGTGAGCAGAGGTATGGACACCACTTATTCAAGCAGGGTGAGTGGAATACGCTGCCCTGATAAATTTTATAAGGATTTACATGTTGTGGTTACAAGGTCATTCCTCTTACAGTTAATACTTGAAATAATATAATAAAGTAATGTGTGAAATTAGTAAAGGTCATCAAATGTCATTTGGTGTTTTCGTGTATTATTGAAGGGGACCAGGACAAATGAAGTCTGACCACAAACCAATTTGTCCAGGGACATCTTTGAAAAGGGTTAGAATGAGTTAAATGAGGGTAGAGAGGGGGAGATATGTTGGGGAAGGAGTTAAGATTAAGGACGTGAGATAGGTTTGACCAGACTCTGGCAAGGGATGGGTTAATTTGTTAAGGGGATTTTAGTGGAAGTGGGGTAGATGTATGGTTGGACTTAGGTTTTTTACAGGACTGTAACTATGAGGAGGAATTGCATTTTGGTGTGAATTTGCCAACCTGTTCTCCCTCTCCTTTTTTTCTTTTGGTTAATTTGTTTGGTATGGTTATGGAGGTGGGTACTGGACAGGGAAGAGGAGTAGGCTTGTCCCTCTTCTGTTCTCCCTCTTGGTGTTGGGTGTTGATGCAATGAGTTTTTGGGATAAAAGTTAAGTGTAGGATGGTGCTTGACTGATAAGAATAAATGAGCGGAGGTATTAACACTGCTTATTCAGGCAGGGTGAGTCGGGTACGCTGCTCTGATGTATATTATAATGATTTACATCTTGTGGTTACAAGGTCATTCCTGTTACAATTAATATTTGAGGGTGACCAAGACAAACAAAAAGGAATTCTACTGGCATTTGTTAACAGATTTGAATGAGAGGCCTTAATTTTGTTAACCTGCAAGTGTTGGTATACTTCTAAAATTCTTTGGTCAAGAATTCTTGGCAAAGCCAATAATAGTTGGAGGACAAACAAAGAAAATAAATATTACTTCAATTCACTTAAAAAGTTAATAGAACATCCTGCAGCTTCAGAACAGCAAGAAGTCATGTCAAGCACTACTGTTTGACTAATACACACAGTGGTCTCATAGAACCTCAAAAATTTTATGAGCTAAGACAAAAACTATTAGACATAAATAGGGACACGAGTGTGAGATTCAATGTATGTTTGCTACACACACACACACACACACACACACACACACACACACACACACACACACACACACACACACACACACACACACACGCACACACACACACACCACACACACTAAAACTATCATGTCAGCAATGTATTTATCCACATCTTACATCCTACATCATCAGCTCCCCAGCCAGTAAGAGCAATCATTACAGTTCATCACATTAGTCTCGGTTGAGTTAACAAAAAAAAAATACTTTACACAATGTACACCCATAGCAACCATTACCAAAACACACACCCAAAACAAGAATTTAACCTTAGTTCTTTCTTTGTTTTTTGACAATCTAATCTGGCATTATGCAGACCCTAAATAACTTTACTAAGTAAGAGATACAAATAAACTACCCAAAATGCATAACTAAACTAAAAAATAACAGCTCATAACTCTGATTACAATGACAGAATATTACCAAAACCTATAGTGACACTTTAAAAATATGAACTAAAAATCACCGACAGGCATGGGCAAACTACGGTCTGGGGCAGATGCGGCCCGTTAAACGTTTTGATTCGGCCCGCCAAACTTGAAAAAATTTAATAAATTAACCTTGTTAATGTTTTATTTCCCCTGCAATTCTGATGTTTCCTCACTAGATGGCGCACTCTAGATATATTGGCTTTGTTGAGGTGAAGCGTAGGCCTATTACTCCACAACAAAACTAACTCCAGACTTTGATGCGCTGGCTAAAAAAGGAGACCAACAACACTGCTCCCATTAAAATGTGTGTGTCTCCGTGATACGCACGTTGTTAAAATAAACAGTGCGCGCAGATCAAATATAACACTTCACAGTCTGACTTGCTGCAACTGTTTCATCCTTGCACTGGTCGTTGTTGACTTTTGGCACCGGGGAAACAAATTGAATAAAAGGAACAGGACAAGTACATCTGCATCTCCTACCGTTTTTGAAAAAAGACAGTCAGGAGGAGAGTGATGGTGATATCCTGAAGGATAACAGAACTTTCAGTGCTTTAAAATAAAATGGTCATTTATTTGATTTTCAGTGTTTAAAGACTCATTTCGAAGTCAGAGATTTTATTGTAATGCTTTTCTTCATTTTCATTGGAAATTAAAGCACATGTTTTCTCCATATCCCAAGATGTGTATTTTTCCCCCAATGAGGTGATGTTTTCAAAGCATGCCATCTATCTGCTCCTGTTCCGGCCCCTTTGTCAAATGTTAGAACTCAATGTGGCTCACGAATCAAAAAGTTTGCCCACCCCTGGATGCCATAAATCATTCACAAGACAGATAATTCATCAAAATATATGGTCGTTACATAAAGCCCCACTAAATACTTACTACAACAAATACAAACAACATACTGCCTGCATCACATTGAATTAAACTGGAAAGTAATTAAAATGATATGTGGAAAATGTGCATGCTTGATTTTGTTATACATACAATATCTTCTACTGCAAGAGTAGGAAATATGATTATACGATTTGTGGTTTCATATTCATTATGAAACATATTGCTTTCATTCATTCACCAGTTACAAACAATTTATTTCAGGATTTCAAGACAGCCAGGTAGAGGAACAAATCCAAAACATGATGCCAGCCCATCACACATAACCTCAAGGCAATCTAGATGAGCACCTGTGCTAAGGTACATGTGAGAGGAAACTGCAGCACCAAGGGAAATGTCATGCTAACACAAAGAGGATGTATAGTCTCCATATAGAAGGCAATCAAGTCTGGAAATTAGGATAGATCATACAACAAATTCAAAAAGAGTATAGGAAAAATAAGAACGCATCAAATGAACAACTATCACAGTAGAAAAATAATAATAACAATTATACTAATACTACTAATAATAATAATAATATGAATGCTAATACTGCTACTACTACTACTACTACTACTACTAATAATAATAATAATAATAATAATGCAGATACTCATACTGTCTCAGCTAGTTGAGGAAAAGACACCAAAGCTACAATGCTTTCAGGAAGATGATGCTGATGCTAGTCTGATCCCAAACAGCAGTTTCTTTCTATTTGTGAGAATAAAAGAACTGTCCAGTTAAAGTTGTTGCTCTATTGTTTACAAAGGCTGGCATTTTACTAACAATTCAGATTTATATATTGTTTTCTAAAATACTGATATAAATAGATTAAATCAAAGTCAGAACAGTCTTAGGTAAGTTTTATATCATTTTGGGAAGGGCACATCCCTGTGGCCATATGTACATTTAGAAGACTGACTGAATTAAAACTTGTTTCATATGGATCTCTGTGTGCACTGCTGAAATTTAATGAAAAAAAGTAGTGAGTTTAATGTCATCTGTAGCTCTGTTAGACCTGCTGTTCCAAGAGTGGGGTTGAGATTTTAATGCCAGCTTTACTTTGATTAGAGCAGCAGTTCTGTAATGGTGATCCTGGCTTCCTTAGTGAGGTATAAACCTTTTAGTGGAGGTCTATGCAAGCTTGAAAATTTTATGAACTTAATTATTTGGTAATTTTTATGTGGAATGAGTATTACTGCAGAAGGACAGTAGGCAAGGCACATGCAAATTTAACTACCAAGGATTCCTGGCAGAACGATTCAGTGCCGACTTCACCCCCCTCTCACCCCCTAAAGGGCCCATCTCAATATCAAAATATTGCCAAATTCGGGTAATCACAGCCACACAGGTAAAAACACCCTCTCCAAAGCTAAAAATACAGCATCCATGGGACCAGATGACATCCTGGGCTGTGTACTAGATGAACTACAAAATGAACTGGCACCTCACCTAAGTGTCATGTTTAATCATAGCCTCACCTCAGTCTTCGTGCCCAATGAGTGGCGCACAGCTACAGTTATCCCACTCCACAAGGGGGGAATCCACCTTGGATCCCGGGAAATATCATCCCATCAGTCTGACGAGCCTGATCTGTAAAGCCATGGAACGCATTATCATGGAACTTATAAACAAAGACATTGGCAACCTTCAAACACTGGACCCCACCTAGTTTGGTTTCATAAAGGGCCGACCTTGTCTCCTCAACCTGAATCAGTCTCCAGAGCCATGGACGAGGGTAAGGCAGTTCACACAGACAATCTGGACCTCGCCAATGCCTTCGACACCATCCCCCACTCTGGAATCATAGATAAACTTACTAAGCTGTGCATTAATCCCTACGTCACTCAATGGGTTGCCAACTGGCTTACTGACAGAACCCACACTGTAAAAGTAGCCGACTCAAAATCCAGCTCCAGACAAGTGACAAGCGGAGTACCTCAGGGTTCAGTCCTGGGACTGCTCTTGATTGACATCTACTTCTTTGAAGTACAGGCCAGCACTAAGTGACTCTGGCTAACAAAGTTTGCAGATGACTGCAAACTGGGAGCCATTATTGAATCCACAGATGATGTGGATATTCTATAAAAGGGCCTTACAGAAACAGATCCTTGGTGCCAGAGTCATGGGCTTAAGCTCAATGCCAAGAAATGTATAGTTATCCCCTTTGAGAAAAACCATGTACCCATGAATTACAACATAAGTGGCAGTACACTAAACACTGAAAGTGTGATAAGGGACTTTGGGACACAAGTGGAAAGTGGTCTCACCTTCGATAACCACATAGCCATAACAGCCAGGAAATCTTTTATATGGCACACCTCATCACTAAGGGCTTTTCATCCAGAAAAAAGAAGGTCAATGTCCCACTGTACTCATCCCTCATTAGACCCATTATAGAGTACAATGGCCCGTTTGGTATGTACCTCGCAAGACATCTGCAACAACTGGAAAGGCCACAGAAGTACCTCACTAAAAGAATCACAGGCCTAAAGCAGATGCCCTATGCTGACCGTCTAAAAATCTCCAGCTATACTCTGTCACATATTGCCTACTCAGAGGCGATCTCTGCTTAACATACAAGGCCATGTCAAACCCAGTGCTGTTGGACATAGTACACTTAAAGAAATCCCAATCCCTCAGAGCCACATGCTCTAGGGATCTAAACCTGGTCATCACAATGAAAAAAAATATGCTGGAGGGATAGGTTCCTGACCCAGAGACACCCCATACTCTGGAATAGACTGCCCACACATGTCAAGCTGAGTGCCTCTTTGGCCCTCTTCAAAAAGAACCTTGACGACTGGATGGGAGAGAAGAAATTCACCCTGGGGATCACGTCAATCATCCTTCTAGACATGGGACCAGGAAAGTAAATATTCTGGGAAGAAATAGCCAGGGAATTGTTATGGCTAGGCTTGTATAGGCCCTAGGGCCGATAGCCTAGTACCAACCTATGAACCTATGAACCAATACTAAAAGAATAATTTACTAAGCCAAATATTGACTATTTCAAATCTGCCTGTACGTTTAGGTGCTGGGGCAGCCTACTTCCATACAGTACAGTATATACATTTTTTTAAAATACATTTAATAACAAGGTAAGCCTACAGGCTACAAGTGTCCCTTTTCAGAGGTGAGCCAGGGGACTGGTCTGGTCCAGTGACACACTTAATCACATAGTAGGCAAATGCTGCTGGAAGGAATCAAACTCCATGTCCTTGACTAAAACTCGTTAAGTGCCCAGAGCCTTAATCCTCTGTGCCTACCTGTAGGAGAAGTCCAATGCACTTATTTTCACATCTAGGGGAAGCTCAGAAGCTTATGCGTGGTGTGAGAAGGCTCACTTTAAAATGTCTCACACCCATACCAAAAACCTGTATAAATCATTAGAGCTTACTCTCAACCAACAACCCAGCTCTCTGACTCATAGGAAGCATGCTGGCTTATGTATAGTTTAACATAGTGCATTAAAATATAAACTATATTAGTCATGGGCTGAGGCTATGCTACAGCTAACATTTAGTTCTCTGCATATGAAGTTAAAACTAAGTACAAACGGTAAAAATAAGAGAGTTTTCATTCATCATAACAGCATTTCAGCAAAATCAAAAGACGTAGATGTTTCTAATTATAATGATTTTCACAAACTGGTATATTTCTCTCAGCATTTGAATACATCTATACCTGCAGAGTAGTTTAATTAAAATCCATTTACCTGGAATGACAGTGACCCCAAGAATATTCTACAAATGCTCCCGTATCTCATAGCATTCAGAATATTTTTAGCAGTCAGTAGAGTCAAAAACATAGCCGGATCAACAATAAACCTCATAAATTAGACATTCAGACAAATTCCATTTGAATCAAAATCCCAGCTCTTTTATTTAACATCAAAGATGTAATTAAAGCAAACTCCCACAGGTCCAGCACTGGATCAGAAGGTGGCAACATCTGTGAAGCGGACTACTGTCTTCTTTTATGTACAGGTAACCGATTCTTTTTCAAAAGCCTCTAACAGTGTCCACTGGGAAAATGTACTAGATTGCAGTGTAAGCCACACAGTTTTTTGAAAGACACAATTATCCTTTAGCTGCTTTTTTTCTACAAACATGTTTTACATTGTTATGTTTTCCCTAGGCACACATTTTACCCATAACAAGTGCATTAAAACTCTACTATGAGCTATATATAGTTCCACTTCCTGTCACCTCTACAGCTTTTCACAGAAAAGATTGCCTTGCAGTTATCATAAAATAGTGTGGACTCTTCATATTTACAGTAATGTGCAGACTAAAATGTAGAGTGCATGTGCATGTGGTTCATTATTAACTTGAAGGTTGATATTAGTTAAATACATTCAAATAATTTTTGTTTTAAAAGTGTTTGTACAGAGGTATAATAAATGGAACAGTACCTCTCACTTCAGAGTTTACTATTCAGATATTGCTGACTGTATTTGTTCAACTACTTTGTTAGCCCACTTATTCTGACATAAAATCCAGGCATAGCTACAGAGACTGTAATTCCTGCTATTTTTAAAGTGCTTTGCTAGTCTGCCTATGTTTATATAAAATTCAGGCATAGCTGGAAATTTGCAATATAATTAAACAACAGCATGTGCGATGCTATATATCAGCACCTGCAAAATAAACAACAGATGTGATTACTTTTCACAAGAAATGATAAATTACTAGCATATTGTTGTGATGTGGTTTTATTCCTCAGAAGTGCACAGGTGACTGCAGTCACACATAACTTAGTTCTCTTATTCACATTTGTGAAAAAGAAGGAACATCTATGACTTTTTCTGGTGTCACTCCAGGGGATCCAGTATCTGTCAGCATGTCAGTTCATGGTCAAAAGATCTCGCTGCTTTGCCAAGGGTGGGCTGCAACTGTCCCTCCTAGGCTTTTGGATATTGGTTAAACCTTTATCTTCTTACTTATAGCCTTTTTTAGGCAATGCCAAAAAGAAAAAAAAAACTGCATTAAATCTGCATTTTTCTTGTTCTGTAAAGTGTGGTTTGAGCTTGTTTTTTTTTTGTTTTTTTGCAACCAGTAGTACATAGTTTCAAGAGGTTCTCCCGTTCGATTCTTGGCTAGAGCGCCTTCTGTGTGGAGTCTGCAGGTCCTCCCTGCGGTTGTATGACATTTAAAGACATGCAGGTAGGTGCGTGTGTCAATGGGTGTGCCTTCTTTGAAGGTTGGGCATTGGGCTGGCAACTTGGCACCATAAAATCCACTGCCAATCATTAGCGGACCAGAATTCCACTGTGGTGACCCCTAACCGGGAAAAGCCGAAAGACTTTTCTAGTATGTAGTTTCATGTTTGGTTCTAGATTCTAGAGTTAACCTCAGCATTCTTTGTGATGCCTTGATGTTTCCCAATATGTCCTGAATAATAAAAACTCTTTTGTATCATTAATCCCCATCACAAGTTTTTCATATGCTGTATAAAGTCTTAACTTTCTAAACTGTGATCACTGATAGAGAGCACTTCTGCCAATTCTTTAAACTGCCAAACAAACCTTGACGATATTTTACATTCATAGCTTAATAGGTTTATACTAGGCAGCTGATCCAGATGACCATCAGTAGCCTAGACAATGATCCCACCACTTTACCAATGTATGATTTAATACCATTTTAAACAAAAAGTCTATATGTGTTATCATTCAGATAGGCAACACGATTGAACAAATGTCTCAATACTCCATTGCACAAGTATATCGAGCCACATTTCTATACCCATCATAATGGTATTTCAGAAAGGTTTCACTTTTTTTCAAATTTTCACACCATATGATACACACTACCCTCCCTGCTATGACACTGGGACATTCACTGGACACACCAAAGTAAGTGACTAACCATAGAAGGGTGCAGGCATACTGTGTCACTGCTTAAATCTGATGGGCACGGATTTCAATTTTGGGATACTGTACAAACTGCAGCTTCATTTCTGCAATCAACAGTCAAGAAGGGCATCAAGCTGCTGCTTTCAATATAAAAGACTGAAAATGGCATTATTCAAAGCTCCCCCACACGCATCCTTACTCATGTCAGTTACCCTAACCTGAGCACTGCCTCTTAATTTAAAAAAAAAGGGTTCCTTAACAGTACCACTATTCAGAAAAATTATGCCTAATGGTATTGTTAGGTTTCTGGCATTTTCTTTGTTTTTTTAATATTTTATTTTTTATTAAAAAGGATACTGGATGTAATTGTTTGCAGTTAGTTTAGTAAAACTTTTCAAAAGCAAACTTCACATTACTTAAGACCGAGGTGGGACGTTTCAAAGCCCCCATGCTAAAAGATAACACTGTCCAAGCTGCAAAATCCTTTACTAATGCACTCTATGGGCACCTACAAGAATGCATGGATCGTGCTATCCCAAACAAAACCAAGACTCACTCCTGCAAGAAAAGGAAACCAGTCTGGTGGACCCCTGCCATAAACAAGCTATACAATAGAAGGAGGAAACTAGTACAGAAAAGAGTAAAATCCCAAGAAGGGAAGACAACCCTGATTAGTATCAGCAAGAAATTACGTTCCCTCATAAAATCATCCAAGGCTAGCTTCGAAAGAAAAAATGCCATGGACTCCAAAGATAACCACAAGGCATTCTTTAGCTATGTCAAGAATCTAAGTGGCAATTCTCAAATCTGCTTGGAGTTAGTGCAGAATAGCACAAAATACACTGAACCGACTGATATAGCCAACATCCTGGCAGACAGGTTCAGTGCAAACATCACCCCCCCTCTCACCCCCAAAAGGGCCCATAACTATACCATAAGAATGTAGTGCCCCTGAAATCACAGACACTCAGGTTAAAACAGCCCTCTCCAAAGCCAAAAACACAGCATCAATGGGACCGGACGGTGTCCCAGGCTGCATCCTACACAAGCTCAAAGATGAACTAATCCCTCACCTAAACACACTGTTTAAACTCAGCCTCTCTACAGGCTACATGCCCACAGAGTGGTGCACAGCAACGGTTATTCCACTCCACAAAGGTGGGGCCACAACGGACCCCGGGAAATATTGCCCTATAAGCCTGACTTGCTTGGTCTGCAAAGCTATGGAGTGCATCATCATGGATCTCATTAACAGAGACATTGGAAACCTCCAAACACTGGACCCTACCCAGTTCGGCTTTGTTAAGGGCTGATCATGCCTCCTAAATCTGGTGGACTTTTTTGAGACAGTTACCAGGGCTATAGATGAGGGAAAGGTGGTCCACACAGCCTACCTAGACCTTGCAAAGGCCTTCAGCACCATTCCCCACTCAGGTATTATAGACAAGCTCACCAGCCAGAACATAAACCCCTATGTCATGAGATGGGTTGCCAACTGGCTCACAGAAAGAACCCACATGGTGAGAGTTGCGGGAGCTAGGTCTGACTCTAAACCGGTTACAAGTGGCGTTCCCCAGGGCTCAGTCCTGGGACCTTTCCTGTTCAGCATATACTTCTCAGAGGTACAGACAAGCACAGGAGGACTATGGCTGACCAAGTTCGCAGACAACTGCAAACTAGGGGCTATAATTGACTCACTGGCTGACACAGACATCCTCCAAAAGGGTCTCACTGAGACAGATACCTGGTGTCAAAACCATGGCCTCAAGCTAAATGCCAAAAAGTGCATAGTCATCCCGTTTGGAAAAAACAAAGTACCCACAAACTACCACATGGGTGGTAGCCCCCTAAGTAAGGAAGACATAATAAGGGATCTGGGGACCGAAGTAGATAGTAACCTCTCCTTTGATAATCACATTGCCAAAGTGGTTAGAAAATCCTTCTATGTGGCCCACCTAATCACAAAAGGGTTTGCATCCAGATTGACAGAGGTCATTGGGCCCCTCTATGCATCACTCATCAGACCCATCATAGAGTACAATGCCCCATTTGGGATGTATCTTACAAGACACCCGCAACAACTGGAAAGACCACAGAAGTACCTCACCAAGAGGATTACTGGCCTCAAGCAGATGTCCTATGCAGCTCGACTGAAGAAACTCCACCTGTACTTGGTTGCATACCGCCTACTCAGAGGTGATCTCTGCCTGACATACAAGGCCATGTCCAACCCAGAATTGATGGACATGCTCCACCTAAAGAAAACCATATCCCCTCGAGCCACATGCTCCAGGGATCTAAACCTCACCACAACAATAAATAGGAAGTGCTGGAGGGATAGAGTCCTGTCCCAGAGACTTCCCATGCTCTGGAACAAGATTCCAATCTACATTAGGCAGAGCTCCTCGCTAACCCTCTTCAAGAGAAACCTTGACGAGTGGATGGGAAACAGAAAGTTTACCCCAGGGATCACTTCAATGGCTCTGCTGGACAGAAGCACAGGAAACTAATCTAAGGGGGTGGTGAAAGCCAACACATTCCAGCTAGGCTTATAAATGCCTTTGTGAAGATAGCCTAGTACCTACCTATGAACCTAAGAAATCTGGATAAAGCCATACATAAATGTGGGACAAAGGCCCAAAAATAGGGATAATTTGTAAATATTGCTCTTACAAACTTAGAAAGTTGATAGCATAATATGTTTTGCATTATTATGTAATTTCTGAAGGGTATGACGTCTGAAACTCAAAGGTCTGTCGTTATTTTCTAACTTCAATCTTTAATACGTTCCCATTAATTTGCCAGAAAACCACAATTTTATGAAAAATGGACCAAAAATATAAGGCAAAAATTTGGACATTCTGTACAAATATGTACAGTTGAGAGGTATGCTTGCAAAACAGATCACTATATGGAGTAAATACTCTAAAATGAGGATTTAGGACATACTCTGGCAATGACCAAAATATAACATGCAGCAGAAGTTGTCTGCATTTATTTGTTTTTCCTAGTAGTCAATTATAGAATGCATATGAAAAAGTAATGCATGCAAATTACATATTTCAAGAAGCTGGAAACTGAAAAGATGAATACTGTTTATGTTGCTAAGTCACTGATTACATGTTGATTACATCTGGTATGACTAGCATAAATTGTCACTGAAAATGGATTTTACACTGCAAAAGCTACAAAAGAAATAGCTTTGGAAAACAATAATGCATGATTAAGTAGATTGTGCCACTTACATGCCATTTTAAAATAAGGCATTAAAGGTTCTGGGAGAGCATCTGTTCATGGGTCCTGATACTGCCCTTAGACTATGCAAAGGTGAAATCAGGTATCCAACCTTAATGAAAATGGATAACACCTTAATGTTCCCACTGACAGGTAATGTTTACATTAGCAGGTTTCACTAACTTCAATCTTTTACCGTAACTTTTTATCTCGTACTATATTTCACTTAGTGTTTCCTCTAAATTAAATAATGTTTAGAATTTAGTTTAGAAAATGGTCTAGAATATGCATATTTTATGCAGCAAAATTGGGTTGCAGAAAGGCAATGGTCTTTTGGGGTGAAGGGATGGGTTTGATTACCATTTTTTAATATAATGGTTTTTGTCTTCTCGCTTTTGTTCATGGATTATTTCTAGGTCTTCTCTTGTAAGATGGTTTTGGTCATTTGCTGTTTTCTGTACCTGCATTTAAGTTTCAATTTATAAAATAAATCTGTGATTTTATATATTCTGTTTAGTCTCTCCTCATTATTGCTCTAATTCACCATATCTACACTTTGTAGTTACGCCTCAAGGGTAACAGGTAAACAGGCACTAGCATCTGTCTACTACTACTTCCTTTCAGATTTTTCAGCCTACTGACTCAATGGGTTAGATTAAGAAAGTGGAAATTGTCTCTGTTTTGTAGATGGGGTTGGGGAAGAGAGAGAGTAGGCTGAGAGGAAGGAGAATTCCTGCTAAAGATGAATAAGCAATATGGCAGCTTTAGTAATGTGGAACGCAGCCCATAATCAGGATGCTGACACAAGAACGGATTGAAACTGCAAGCGTTCTCTGATCAACACCTAACGTCTCCCTATCTGGGAAGAGGAAGTTAGGGTACAAAAACAACAAAAGAAAAAAATAATTACAGGAGCTAATGACATTATGACAGCTGTAATAAGATGAAACACGGTAGCCTGATATAAGTAGGGGTCTAAGACACCAAAGCTATGTAAATTTGACCAGAAAATTAGCTGCTTCACTATTAAAAGCACATTGCTGGCACATTGCTGGTACCTTCTTTTAATTGTTTTTGTGGTCTGTAACTTTAAATTTTCCTGTTTTGAAAAAAAGAAGGCTATTATTATTTTTGTCTTGTGTTATTTTTATGTCCTGTGTACTATACTGTTTTAGACTGTGGAGGTTTTCTCCCTGGGCCTCCCCTTAAAATGGACAATTAAAACAGTTGGACTATCCCAGTAAATAAATGTTAAATAAATATATAACAGCTAACTGGAATTAATAAACAGTTCACTCTCAACACAGCATTATAACAATACAGCAGGACATACTGCAAGAAATGGTTATATACGTAGAATTATGGAGAAGTTTGCTGCAGTTATCTTTTTCTAGAATATAATGGAGAAACTCATCTATAGTAGCCATATACTTTTGTAGCTTCAGATATTTCTTCAACCTATAATTTACAAGAAACAGTCATTAACACTTTGTTTTACTAATCCAAAAAGACGGTTGCCCAGCTAAGGCACAGGAGCCCTGTGATAGCTCACACTGGAATACATATTTCTTAACTGTTCCAGGAGATCTTGAGAAAGATCATCAAAGACTGTAAAAGTAATGCATGACGTTAGATGCATCTTCCTCATATCACAGTATTAGAAGTATAGGTTACAGTTGCACTTGCTCATCAGACTCTGTCCAAGCCTATATACAAGATTTCTGACACATTAGGCTATTTGACTACATATGAAATGTCACACCAAATATCCAAAGCCTCCAGTTTGGAGTATTAACTTCTCATTCTGTCTTCTTTTTCCTCCATAATCTATCCAAGTTCTGAACAGACTTTTACTTCTGTGCTTCTGCTCATTTTACAGAAGGGAAATATTTAACAGAATGTCCAATTAACTGAAGTTACAAGTACAGCATTACTTGCAATTATAAGAATTATATAAAATTATTATAGCTTATTTCATCATGCTGATGAACATAGGAATATCAAATCTGTTCTATATTTCTTTTTACGAATTTTAAATTTCCATATCATGCACATCCATCCATGGTGTACACAGGTGTACTCAAAGGTACATACAGACTTGGCATACTATGTGTATTATCCCAGGGCAGCAGAGGTAGCGGGGTAGTATTCAGTACTTTAAGTTGAAAACCAGTACACTCTTTTCTGACTGTTCTAATACATATTACAGCTGGACCAAATTTGTCCAAATTAAACACCCATAAAAAAGATCAGTTGCCTCTGACATTTTGGATCACGATGCAAAATGTGACACCCAGAACTTTTTCATGCTGTCTTTACAATGAGAAGTCATAACTATGTAAGACAGCTGTTTATTACAGGTGGATAACTGACACTGTATGCCTTCTTTTAAGATGAATTCAAACATTTGATAGTACAGAAAGTGGTCGTGATATACAAGGAACATGTCTTAAACAATACAACAAATCCAAGACACCCTAATCATTATAACTCATTTTTTTCTTGACAAAAGTGGTGCAAAACTGTTATACAATGAGCTTCAATGTGCAACAAATACAGGCTGTTAACTAAGGATAATGAAGCTGTGTATGAAATGAACTCCACCCTCTCAACTAGAAAAAATTCAGGGGTATTTCTAGGTATCAACCCAGTAAGGTTCAGACTTCTACAGAGGAACATAAGTAGACTATTTATTATTATTATTATTATTATTATTATAATACATATATCAACTTTTTAAGTATATTCAGCTCTTTTGCAAAATGTATTTTGCTAGGAAGGGATGTGCAAGGATGTTAAATATACAGTATTTTACTCTTTTTATTTACTGCAAATTATATAGTTTGTTTTCTGTTTTTTTTACCAGGTCTTATGCCACTGTCTATGGTGGGACTGGGAGAGTTTTAAAGTATCCTTTTTTGTGCGGTTTTCTTTGGAAATTAGAGGACTACTTTTTATAAATATGTTATTGAAATACCTTTAAGTTTTTTGTTATACATTCTTTATTAGTGTTAAAGGTCAGCATTGTAAAATGGACTAATAGCAGCCAGAAAACTTGCATAACACTGACAAAAGATGAATAAGCAATGAATATGTTTGTAGACCAATAAATTTATTAATGAATTAAACTCTTTTGTCTACTTTACAATGTTAGATTTCATCTGTAAAGCAGACAAAAGCATTCAATTAATTAATATATTTATTGCTCAACGAATACACTAATTGCTTTGTCATGCTGTGTCAGTATTATGCAACTTTTCTGACTGCTATTAGTCCATTTTACTTTTGTTTCTAAGTTTTGATTTTTGGGCTTTTTTGCTGTCCTGTGGATTAAGGTCAGGATTGTAGTGTGCGAATCTGAGTTTTTATAGATTGCTCCTCTAGTAGCAGTATTTATTTTATTTCATAATGTTTCCTGTTCAGTCTGTTTGTCTGGGTTAGGTCAAGCACTTTTAGTTCAGGGGTGTACTTTCTCTGGGGATACTGTTTATGCTAACATGTACTTTTAGAGTTAAAGAGTAAGGACTTTCGATGTTTCATTTGTAATGTAGTGAATCATTTCTAGTAAATGAAGATACAGGCAAACAACTGACACTTTCTGTAACTCAGGTTTGATGATACTGGTGTAACTGTGATACAGGCATACAGAAAGTACAAGGGATGTGTAGTCTGGGGCTTCTATATCACTGCTAGCATGTACAGCAAGACGGATGTGTGCGCAATCTCACATTTAACTGTGCTAATGGTGATGCGCAGATCCTGTCTTCTTTCACTAACTCTATACCTCCAAACCTTAACTGCTCCTTCCCTCTGTATTGCTCCGATATCTGACGTTTGATGTTTGGTGCAACTTTCAGTAAGGTGTAGTGCAACATCTTATTCAGTTTTATGGATCCTACTCACTTCCCCAGTAACATTAAGAACTAGTTCGCTTGCCAGTTACAGAGCCTTTAATATTCCAGTGGTTTCTTTTATATAAAATGTCTCTCTCAAATTTACTTGAAAGGATCAACAATTCTGTTTTGGATTTATATTCCAGAGTTTTTGCAGATGTGAATTACTTCCTTTTAATCTGCTCAAAATATAAATAAGAGCATCATCAGTCTGAGTGCTGTTGTACTTTTTGATTGGTAAAAGAGGTATACTTTCAAAAAAAGTTGTAAAATGCTCTTTTTTCCTCTAACATTCATTACTTTTGAAGTCCTTCATTTTTTTAGTAAACTGTAAAACACCAAGCTCATATTTTAATAGCACTGCTGTCCCAGACCTGTCTTTGAATATCTTATGAGTGTTTTTGTGTTTTGATTATGTTTTTGGTTTTAGTTAGAAACAGCTTACACAGAACCAAAAGTAAGGCTCATTTTCTACCAAACTGATATAGATGTGCCTGTTGACAGCTTCATATCTCATGGGTGGTACTTAAAAATGTACTCCTCTTTTTTTGTCTCAGCCTGCGGATAATCGAGTATATATATATATATATATATATATATATATATATATATCAGAGCCTAATATTCTCAAGAGGCTACATTTTAGTACAAAATTATATTTGTGAGCTGATCAGTAAAAATGTCAACTCAGCATCCCTACATTTCAAGACAGGGCAGCTGCCTACATGACTCTTAATTATCCAGAATTTCACAGAATATCCAAATTTTTGCTCATATTTTTGCACTGCCCCTCAAAAAAATTCCGATTTTCCTGCAAATCAATTAGGATTGTAGTTACTTAATAATGACATATGTTTGGGTTTCAAATTTCATATCCTTCAGAAAATGCGTGTTAATTCAAACCTGTTATTCTATTCTAAGTTGATAACAGCAATGTTTGAAAACTGGCTCTGATTTTTGGGTTTGTCCTCCCATTATGTTTAGCTTTGTGTAGAATTGTTGTGGTACGGGGCTGAGATGTGTGGCTGTCTATAGTGTTTGTCTGTGGCCTTTCCTCATGTGATCAGTGGCCCAAGTTCATTTTCAGGTTATGCTGAACAAGGAAGCTAAAAACAATTGTGCTATAATGGTTTCCTTATTAAACATATCCAAGATGTAACCCGTGAGATCTTTTATTTTAACATGGACTTCATGTACATCACATGTATTATTGTATTATTGATACTATGAAAATGTAATCAGAAACATTGTTAAAACAAGTTTTATATTTTACCTGAAACAGTGTGATCCTTTGGGTCTTTCAGGAGGCGTACTCTGGAATGTGGAAAGCTGTAGTGCACAGGTTTCCCTCCAATCTACAAAACAGTGAAGTAATAGTCTCTTAGTATACCTGCAGTGAAATTAATTCAGTATATGTATTTCAACGTACTGGCAGTACATTTTATTTTAAAACACAGAAATGAAAAATAACATTTTAACACGATTGATCAGTGGTATAAACTGCCATCTGTATTATGCGTACAACCAATCTTGAACAAAATGTCTATCCTATTTTTGACTTTGAGTCTCACCATGCTTAAACAAGACTGTTTGTTTATTTTTCTTACTCACAGGAATGACAGACAGTAGAGTCCAATGGGCACACTTGCTGAATCACAACACAGAGAATATATGACTGAATATTAACATGATAACCTTGGAGAACAGTAAGTTTTTAGTAGTGTTACTGACACACATAAAGTAAAATGTGCTCAAGAAGGGGCACCAAAAGTTGGTTTCACAAAACAAATTCATTTTCTATTTATTATTTTTATATATGTATGTGTGTATGTATCAATGGAAGTACCTGCTAACTGTGTTCACTGATTGCATGATTCATCAAACAGATGTGTCATTTGTGCCAATTATTTCTTTCATTGCTTTGCATTATAACTTTTGTGTAACTTCACATACAATATTATTAAGAAATGCCTCTGGGTATCCTCTCCTAAGCAACATATTCTTCAGGATTTCAAGCTGGATCAAAAATTCTTCTATATTGGTCACCATCCTGGCAAGGCAGACACATTGACTTTTTTGATGGAGGGAGTGCCAGCTATTAAAATGGAATAATGTATTGGAGTAGGTGGGCTTTCTGTATATTGTGGAATTAAATCCACCAGTTACTCTATCCTTAGTGATAGTAATTTCTAAGAAATTAACAAAGTCTTCTCCTATAGTAATAGTGAAGTCAAGAAAATCTGTTCTATTACTGATGTATACAAAGAACGTCTCCAAATCTTCTCTACTACCTCTCCAAAAAATAATGATGTCATCCAAATCGTGAACAATGTTCAGTCCAAATTGAAATCATGAAGAATATGTTGCTTAGGAGAAGATACCCAGAGGCATTCCTTAATATTGTGTGTGAAATTACACAAAAAAGAGTTAGTGGTTATTTTTTTCCTTTACTAGGATCTGCAAGTGGGACCCTGGATAGAAAGAGAAACAGAAATAAAACGATGGAACTGATTTTAACAAGGCTGTGGTCCTGACACGTAATAAGCAATTTTCAGCCATAGGTGACATTATTAACAAAAATTGGAGCATATTCAGAATAGATCCTGAATATCTAAACAGAGTAGGGGGATATCCATGGATTATATATAAAAAAGATGTCAGTATAAAAAATATGTTGGAGAAGGTTAAACATTCAAGTTTGAATGGAAAAAATGAGTAAATGTGGACACTGTCTGCAGTGTAAGTATACACTAGAAACCAATGACACAGTAATCCCTAACTATGGTAAACATATATTATATAAAAAATGAATTGCAATAGTAGGGAGGCTGTATATATGGCTCTATGTACAGAATGTTGATGCTTTTATATAGGGAAAACTAAGAACTCCCTCAGAAGTCGAGTGTACCAACATTATTATGATATATCCATGAAGGATCCTAAGAAAGCTTTAATGGGGGCCGGGGTATATATTAGAACATGAGGGACACTCTTTTAAATTTGTAATTATAGATCAAGTAGAAATAGGAGAAAGAGGGGGCCATTAAATAACTACTTGGAAGTAAAAGAAATTAGATGGCAGCTTTGGTCTCATACAACAGTGTATCCTGGGCTGAATGATAACCATCTCTATCAGCCCCATACTTAGATTAAAAGCAGATTTTATTATTTAAGGAAAACTCATTACCATGGATTCTAGTATACTTGGAAGGTTTACATCTATATGTGGGATGTTTTTAAGATTTGTTCATGGTTCACTTGCATTTTTGTATGTTGTAAACAATTTTTTATATGTATATAAAAGTACTTCATTTTTAAGTATCTGATAATTATGAAGAATACAAATGACTGTTGGGTAATTAAGCAATAACCGACAATGTAGTGTGGTATATTGAAAGTTTCATCATTAGGGTTAGGAATATCTGCGTGAAAATTTGCAGGTAAGGGTTGGTGAAAGGACTAAGTAAGGAGAGAATTTATGTGTCTATGGCAATGAGTAGAGATCAGAGTTAATCTCAAACAGTAGGGGCAAAATTGGCTTAGTGATTAAGCTGCCATGCCTAATGCAGATGTTGTGAAAGTTAAAAAATAAATCCTATTCTGGAGTGTCTCTCTGACTGGATTATTCTTAAGGTGTAGGCTATCCATGTTTTGAATATAATTTAACTGCTTCACTGACTGACACCAGCCTGAGGCAGATTTGGCTGGAATCATTCTTTCTTCAGTGTTGCATGACCAAGTATTTGATAAATATAAGTTGAAGAGCATGGGGGTACAGGGGGGCTTGTCCTCTGTAAAAAAGTTTTCATTACTGTTCACGTCGACAGACTTTTAGTGAATATTTTTCATATTACTATCTGTCATGGAAATATTGTATAATACATAATCACAGTCCACACAAATTGTCCTGTACCAGTGACCTGGTATGAGATGCAGTGCTAATTCATAGTCATGCGCATTCCCTAAAAGGCAAATCCCATTACCCAGGAATTTACATGACTATTAATTGCTCTACTGTGCAGCTGCAAAATGCACAGTGGAGCATCTACCATCTACACTGCAGTGCAAGCACCAGAAGGAGAACAGAGGCACTGACCACTCCCATCCTAGGATACACAAGCAAACCAGCACTCACAGTATCTATTCATGTACAGTAAGTCACAAAACCACTCGCACCCTGTCACGGTGACGCACCAACACATATACACTCATACACTCCCATTCATTCACAGCATATTTACTTCCATTGGCTATCTGTGCAGGGTAAGATGCCTCTAATTCATCATGCACGGATCCCACCTTTCAAAGGTATAAGTGTGTGCAATAAGAGTGTGGTGCAAACGTAGCACCTTTGGCTCTCAAGCTCTATGCTGCATTTTCATATATCTTGCATTTACAAATCCCAAACTACACAAGTACAATTCAGTCAAGTACATTCAGCAATGTGCTGGAATTTATTACTCACAATGTTAACTAGAGTTTATGAGGGAGAGCTGTAGGTATTAAACTTGTAGAGAAAGAATTTAATTGGCAAGTGATTACAAATTCCTGTTATCTTCTATGAATTAAAGATGAGTTGAATTTTAATTGTATTTTACAAACAAGAGAAGTAAAGCACTGATAGGTGTTTTAAACATATGTTACTTTCTCAGTTAAGTATTAAATGAGCTGTGCCTAACTAGTTTGTATGTCTGCGGAATAAAAAGATGAAAATGCTTAGATATAACTAAACAATGATTTCAGGTTGTCTGTGTATGAGCTATTTCAGCCATTATTAGTGTTATAATTATGATTATTATGAGAAAATGCAATTTGTAAGTATTTATTTGATATAGGTAGCTTATTCTATAGCAGTTCAAATTATTTCATATGGCAATAGTTATGAAACAGAGGAAATAGAAATGTTTGTTAATATTAAAAGAATAGCTTGAGTAAGTAGAAATCATATTAAAAACAGATACAGTTTTCAGAATGTCACATTGGGGTGCTGAAAGTAAATATTTTTTCAACATAAGAGGTAAAAGGAAAATTTATACCATTGAGTACAGGATAATTAATAGAACAAGATGAAAAAATAAGTAAACGTTTAATCTATAAATTACACAAATAGGAAAAAATTTTGGCTGGAAGTGTGAAAAGATACCATTACAAAAGAGATGAGCTAAAAAGTTAGGGAAAGAATGTGAGATGAGTTCACAAATGATTCAGAACAATGAATGGGAATTGAACTTTTGACTGTAGTATGAATGCTTGAAATGCCAAAATGTTGAAATGCATAAGATCAACAAACACGTTTCTAACATTCAAATCACCAGACATCCACAGCATGATCAGAAAAGGAAAACAACATTCATACCAAATTTGTTTCACCTCCCAGCATAACCCTAGTAATGCTTACTAATCCTAACCCTACACCTTACCTTAGAAAAAAAAACTGTCCCTTATACTACCGCTACTCAAACACATGCACAACACTACGTCTTTCCCCTAACCTAGCTCTTTACTTTAACTCTAACCCACAACACACTCTATCACACAAACAAGCAAACACACACACACACACACACACACACACACACACACACACACACACACACACACTCCTGCCCTAATACAAACCCACTTACCTCTTTTAGCAAAATGGACATGCAATAAAATGAACATTTGCATAAATGACCGGCACTTCACTTTATTGAAAAAAAGGAAAGTTCAATAAAATGAATGGCACTCCTAAAATGTACTCAGAAAAGGCCTCAGTAGCACCTGTAAGACGCATAAAATTTAGTCCTGATTCATTAAGATAAGAGAGTCTAATGAGATTATGTGATCAGAGGTTTCTAAATTATTGAAAAAAACAAGATTAATAAGGCAATACTAGACATGACAGAAAAAAAACATTTTAATATGATTGCTAAATTGGAAGATAAAATCTTCAGTAATAGATGAATCAATGCTATAAGATAACTATTTGGAAAGAATCATGTTGAGTTTACAGACAAAAATTGTTTTATACTGGTTTAGATACACATCGAAAATGTCTGTACTTCACTCAAAGCTATATAAGTTAATGTTTTGACAACTTATATACCAATCTTTTCTAAAAAAAAATCTAACAAAAAATCATCAAATAAAAGGGTATTATTGTATTTTAGAGACATAATACTATCCAATACCTCTTGTAAACGCAAGGGAGCATTTAGCAATGTAAAAGTTTCAGTTGATACACAAAGAAGGTTTAAAGAACCTAATATGACTGAATGTCACACACTCCTAAGTAGTAGTATTGGCAGAGCTATGCAAGTCTGAAAAGAAATCTATGCATGTATTTATTTATTTATATTTTTTACTGATTAGTCCACTGATTAGTACTGATTAACTAGAGGCTCAGCACGGGTAAAATACAAAACATTTCACAAACAAAAAAAAAACAGAATTGTAAGCAATAGTGCAGCAGTTCAGACTAATTACATAGAAAAAACAGTGTACATACTTTCCAGTGAACATGCACAGTGCAATGCACAATCAGAGTCCAATGTACAATATATACATTAGCTTCTAAATTAAGTCAATCTTCAGTTACTCTTGAGAGAGGAGAAGTCTCAGAAAGGAGATAGGTTAAGTGATATGTCCTGTGTTGAAGCAGGAGCATCTGGTTTGGATAAAGAAGTGCTTTTTGAGTTGCATTCTGAACTTGGATTAAGTGTTGATTTCCTTACTGTTGATTCATAGATTCATAGATTAGTACTAAGCTAACTGCCCTTGTGAGCCATTTTAAGCTTAGCCAATTATCCCTTGTGAGACTCAAACCCTGCACCTTGTGTTTGTAAGGCAAACACCTTAACCATTAGGCCACCCTCCCTTGCCAAAGAGTAGGTGTCTGACAGGAGAAAGTACATGCAGTGCTGTGGAGTTTGGTTCTATGGGTAATGAGAATGGACATGGCTTGTGAGTAGTGTCTCAGGTTGTACGAGGAACTTTTTTCATGAAGTCTTGCTGTAAGTGGAGTAAATGTATAGATTTGCAGTGGTTTGTAGAGTTGAGATCCTAAAAGTAAATTAGACCTTTGTTTTATAGGTAGTCAATTTGGCTTTTTCTAGGGTCATATAGTGATGCTTACAGAAAGATGAGTTTGTAATAAATTGTCAAATGCCATTATAGATAGTTTGAAATGTGGCAATGTTTGTCTTGAATGCAGAAACAAAAATCAGGAGCCCATATTCAAGTTGAGAAGGGAGATTTCCTTTGCCAATGATTGCTCTTGCAGGTTGCGATAGAAAGGGGGAGATCTTTTTAGCCCAGAAGAGGAGGGAGTTTATTTTGTCTCTCCCACTATCTATGTGGAAATAGAAGTTTACTGACTGATCAAGCCACAGTCCTAGGTATTTGAAGGTGGAGGCTGCTTGTATGGAATGGTTGTGTAGGTCAAAGATAGTTAAAGAGTCAGGTGCTTGGTGAATTTTCTGTGGCATTCCAAAAAAGCAAAGTTTTGGTCTTTGTGGGACTAAGAAGTAGTTTATTAACCATCAGTGGAGTTCATGTAAGTCTGCATTTGGCACTGAATATTGCTGTGAGAGTGACCTGACTGCTAAATGACCATGTTGTCGGCACAGAGGATAAATGGAAGATGTGGGAGGTCACAATGAAGTTTGCTAATGAATATGAAGAAAAGGAGGGTGCAAAATGGATTCTTGTGGTACACCTTTGGTAACAGGTACAGATTCTGATTGGGAGGATCCTATTTTAACTCTGAAGTGTCTGTCAGTGAGGAGGTTTAATGAGGTCAATTGGCTTTGTCACCTCTATAAATAAGGCACTTGTTAGGAAGCCACTATCAGAGTTTAGTAGGATGTCATTAGTTAGGGACCAAAGTGCTGTCATAGTACTTCATCCAGGCCAGAATCCATGTTGTTTGGAGGACAGGAGGTGGTACTGTTGGATATCAATGGAGAGTCGAGTGTAGACTATCTTTTTAAGAGGTTTGCCCAGAATTGGGATAATGGATATTGGATGGAAGTGATAGATATCTTATGGGATAATTTGCTTTGGGAGGGATTTAATTAGAGCAGTTTTCCAAATCTGTGGTATGGTATTTTGTGTAAGACAGATTATACATGTGGGTGAGATGAAGACACTGACGCACTCTGCAATGATATATGAATGAGGGGTTTATGTTGTCAGATCCAGGAGGGGGTATCAATGGAAATATTTTTAAGTAGTATAGAGACTTCATTAGTAAATATGTATTTGAAGAGGAAGAGGGGGATGAATGATGGATGGGTGGGCAATGCATGATCTTTGGGAGGTCTGAAGTTTATTGATGGAAGATTGCTAAATTCTTTAAAGAAATCTTCTGGAGAAAGTTTTGCTGTACCACAATGAATGGTGTTTGTAGACAGGGTATCATGAGGAGGTTTTCTTTCTGTAAATAAGTTAACCTCTTTCCAAAAGTGTTGGCGCGGGGGGGGGTGGGGGTGTAAGAATCTAATTTTTTTTTTTTGGAGCTTTATTTTGTGCTTTCAGATGGACTCCTTGGCTAGATTATACAAGGCTATAAAGGAGATGTTGTTGTCAGTTGAGGGGTTTGTTTCCATTTTTTTTGCCGTGCTTCATCCCTTAGAGTTAAAAGATGTGAGCACAGTGGATAGTCATTCATTTTGGTGGGTTTACAAAGCCTGTGGATAAGTGGGAAAAATTTGTCTTGAAGCTGGAGTAAAAATTTGGTTAGGCATACAACTGCTGCAGTAGAGTCATTTAAAGAAAGTATATGGTTCCAGTTATAGGCTATGAGAAAGATTTTAATTCTGTCTATATTTGTGCTACTCTGGTTTCTGAATGCTTTTAATATTGGTGGTAGCTTTACAGGGTGGATGACAACTGTAAAGGTGACTGGGCAGTGGTCACTTAGTGGTGATAGTAGAATGTTTCTGTTGGCAATAGAGTTTGGTATGTTTGTAATAATCAGGCCAAGTGTGGTATGTTTGGAGGACCTGAGGTGAGGTATTGCTGGTTCTTTTATGAGATAAAGGAGACCTAGGTCTGCTTGGAAATTATCCATGTCAGATGAAAAAAGGCCAAGATAATTAAGACTGAAGTCACCTAGCATGATTATGTTGTTATTTTTTGGGAGTTATTAAGGCTGTGTGATTTCAATTTATCTAGGGAAGCAAGGGGTGGTTGATAGGCTGTAGTTATCAGTAGTGGCTTGCCTCAGTGAGATGGAAATTTTAGGAGAATCCAGTTAGGACCAGAGTCAGAGGAGGAGTTTCCTTGGGCAATGACTTGGTTTTGGATATTTCCAAACAAAATTAGAGATTCTTCACCTGATTGTTTGCCTGGTCTGACATCACTGACATACTTGTAGGGGGTTACAAAGTGCTGGAAGTTGGAGCAGACTTTTCTGACCAAGGATTGTGTGACTGTTAGAATGTCTGGGTTGTGCTGGGAAATAAAAGCACTTATGTGGTTTAGTTTGTTTCTGATGTTATGTGAATTGAGGGGGCATAGGCCAGTGCAGGAAGGGAGTAGTTCTGATGTTAAGGAAAGGGGGATGTTGACCATGGGTTGGGTTCAATGTTACTCTTAAGGAGGAGTATAAAAATTATGGAGGATAGTCTGAATCAGGTCTTTGTTGTTTTTAGGCAGTGAGAAAAATGTTTATGGGTCTTGATAATCATATAAAAGAGTTATGTTGATAGTGGTGAGCTGGAAATAGGATTGGTTTGATTACTGGGAGGTTGTGGTGGTGGTTTGTGGTGATGAAGTTAAGGAAGTAGGGGTAATACACAGTGATATTATAACAGGTTGTGCAAGTATTTTATGACAATGTTATTGGAAATAGGGGTGACAGAGGTGAAAAAGAAAGAAGAAGGAGGTGGAACAAGGTAAGATGTGGATACCATCTATAACACTAATGAAGCAAATGTAGACAACAACATTCATTGGAATACAGGCCACTATAAAGTTAGTTTTGATCTGTATTTATATAATGCAAGTGTTCTGGGGATGTATAAAACTATTCCAAGCATATAACTTGCTAACCCTGCTTGCAGTAGAATACCATGACGAGCAGCATTATAAGTTCCTGCTGAGTTTATTAACATTTTCACAGTGTGGTGCACCAGCAGTGGGTTAACACATTTTGGGCTCTGTTTCTGAATCAGGCATCTATCATCATTGTGAGAAATATGCCCTCAGTTATAACTCAAACATGTCCTGTTAGTATATGTACATCTCAGCCCATAATCTTACATCTTTTTTGAGCTGAGGAATATATTATCATAGGGTATGAGTCATTCTGGATTCAATTACAAAGGCAAGATTTATTTTGAGGGAACATTTTTCTGGAGATAAATATTGCTGCACCACAAACATGCCATGGTGCGATGTTGAAATAATTCAATGATTATTCTTCCTTGCAGCATTTCATTTTTTATTGTTTCATATTGTAAAACTACACTGATATGTTATAGACTGGGTCTATATCACATCCACAAAACCGCATAACGTGGGACACCTATTCATCGACAAATATATGTCGAATTCCAGTTAACCGAACAGCCAGATCACAGAGTTTTTTTCCTAGGGGATAAAACGGTTGGCTGTTGCTGTGGATTTGCCATTTTCCCCACAGTAGTGTGATCCTAGAGTTAGTATATTTAGTTAGCGGGGGTGTGGGGGGGTGAAGCCCCCCAGATTGTAATGTTTGTACCAGTGTGTTGTGTTCAGTTGGCCTACCGATTTCTTTCCTTTTGGCTGTCTGGGAATTCGACATATATTTGTTGATGAAAAGGTGTTCGGTATTATGCGGTTTTGAGGTTGTGATATAGACCCTACAGATTAGTGTGTCCACAGAAAATGAGTCATATAAGATGGAAGTACCATTCATCTTTTTTTATATATAGCTTATCTATATAAACTATCCATAATACAGGTTTTTAAACCTTCCCACAAAGCTAAGTCAAAACTATACAAACTATACAAACTTCATCTAGCATCTACCACACACTTTCTCCTCACTAAAAACCTACTTTGTTCTGGAGATATCCATCCCAATCCTGGCCCCTCTTCTTTTCTCCCCACCCTCACTCTCCCCAAAATTACCTCTACACTGCCCCCATCTTACTCCTCTAACAGTCACCAACCTCAGTCACAACAATCATCTCCATCCAAATACTTAACTATTTACTCATTGAATATTCAGAGTCTAGCAAATAAAGTTACTGAGCTGCACTCATGGATAGCTCTAAATACCCCTCACATCCTCTCCCTATCTGAAACCTGGCTCAAGCCACAAATATCAAATAGTGAAATACTCCCACCAGGTTATAATATCTTCCAATCTGACAGACCTGTAAAAAAAGGGTGTGGTGTGGCCATCCTCTACTCAAACAACCTTAACCTCTCACCTTCACCTTCCCCAACTCCTGACTTCCTCCCAGCTGAAATCATCAACCTTAACTGCCATCTGAATCCCCACAAAAACTTGCAATTGCCTCTATCTACCTTCCTCCTGGTAACAATCTGCCCATTCTTGAAAACATCCTATCCTGGTTCTCCCACAACATACCATATGAGACACTTATCCTTGGTGATATCAACATTGATTGGTCCAAACTCACAACTGACTCCCCCCAACTCAGTATCCACCTACATGGCTTCCACCAACTTATAACATCGCTCACTCGCTTCCATAAAAATTCCACCTCCAGCTCCATCATAGACTGGATCCTTACCAATTCCCCCCACCAATACCACCACCTTACCTGACTCCCTCAGTGATCATCTCCCTACCATCATCTTAAGACACTACTCCCATATTCCTAAACCCCACCTTATCAAAGACTGTCGAAAACTATCGACTTTCAATTCATCCCAATTTAACTCCATTCTCCACAACATAGATTGGGTCATCCTAAAACACCTCCCCCTAAACGATGCTGTAAGCACTTTCAATAGCATTTTCATGAGTACTCTAAACTCCTAAGCTCCCTCTAGGAAGATCAGAGTAAAATCAAATCATGCTCCCTGGCTCTCCAAGGAGACTAAGTCCCTTATGAAACAAAGAGATAGTGCTTGGAAAACCTGGACTAAAACTAAACAACCACCTTTTATATAAAATATAGGCAACTGAGGAACCTTGCAAAAAAACATACAACTAATGACAAAAAGTTATACTATAGCTCTGCTCAGATTAACAACAAATCCAATTCTCGAAAATTTTGGTCAACTCTCAACAACATCCTCTATCCTGGAAAGCCCTCTAATCCCTCCCCATACCCTAACTCTTCCTCTCAGGAAATGGCTACCCTCCTGAATAAACACTTTATCTCTTCCATCCAAAATCTGGTAACCTCTAAGCCAAACTCTACTTCGACACCCACTCCTCCAAGTCCCACTAACACAACTTTATTTTTTCATTTGAGCCAGTTCCCATTACATACATCAAATCTCTACTACTCAAGATAAAACCTTGCTCTCCTTCCACTGGCAATCTATCTCCTACATTCCTCAAACTTGCTGCTGACTCAATTGCCTATCCTATATCTATACTAATTAATTGATATATTCTGGAATCAACTGTCCCCACTCTTTGGAAATCTTTCTTTACTATCCCCCTTCATAAAGCTGGAAACTCCACTGGCCCCTCAAACTACCGACCCATTGCCATTCTGTCCCCCCTCTCCAAGATATTAGTAAAATGTATTCACTCGCAGCTTCTCAATCACCTCCTCACGCACCACTTACTTACCCCTACCCAACATGGATTTCGTCCTCACCACAGCACCACCACTGCCCTCCTCTCCTTCACTCATATCATTGCAGAGGCCCTAGACAGCAATAAACTAATTTCCTGTCTCTTCCTAGATCTCTCCAAAGCCTTCAATACTGTCTCTCATCCTCTACTACTACCCAAACTTGTAAATCTCCACCTATCCCCCTCTGCACATGCCTGGTTTAATAGTTACCTATCCGGCAGGGAACAATCTGTCAAATGGCTCTCATCCTCCTCACCTTTACTTCCCATCTCTACTGGTGTTTCCCAAGGCTCCATCTTGGGACCCCTTTTGTTTAACATCTCCACCAATGATCTTTACACCTCATGTAAAGAATCCTCCCTTATTCAATATGCCGATGACTCCACACTTATATCCATCTCAAATAACATTCCTGAACTACATTCCCTGACCCAACAAGCCCTACTATCCACTGAACAATGGCTCTCTCACAACCTACTGATCCTAAATCCCAAAAAGACCAAACTCCTACTTTTCCTTCCCCGTTCTCTTTCTCATCACAAAACCTCTGTTTTTATTACATCTTCTAACAATACAACTATCCAACCTGACACCCACACAAAACTCCTAGGGGTCATTATCGATGACGAACTAAAGTTCAACCTACACATACTCCAGTGTAGGAAAAAAAACAAACCATTAACTAGGTTTGCTATATCAGAACAAAAAATTCCTAACCCCTGAATCTAGACTTACCCTGGGCCAGGCACTCCTCCTCCCCTCCCTCTTATACTCTGCCCCAGTTCTTATCAATATCCAGGCCTCCACTCTAAACAAACTCCAGCAGACTTACCATAAAATAGCCAGATTCATTACTAACTCCCCATACAACTCACACCACTGCATTTCTTTAAACTCTCTTCAATGGACTGAACTTCCCCAATTTCTGCTATCTTATCAATTTCATATTCTACACTCTATTCTTTATAAAACCTCCTTCTGTCCATCTCTGTCTTCCTTAGTCTCCTTCTACATCCCATCCCAGACCCTCCGTACTTCTAACCAACAATTACTTGACGTCTACCACCCAAAAAGGTCAGTAGGCAAACTACTCTACAAACACTCCCTTGCCCATGCTTGGAACAAACTTCACCTTGACTTACGTTCAATCTCCCACACCTCACACTTTAAAAATGAACTAAAAGCTTTTTTTCTCAATTCCAGGACCTGCCCTTGCCATGACTCCATCTAGTCTCCCTTCCCTTTACGTATCCTCAAAAGGTCCATACTTAGTACCTTATTACACCTCTCTCTCTCTCTCCAATGTGTCTGCTATGCATCTGCACAATTTTATACAAACAAATTTTTTTATTTTTGACCTATTGAACTATATCAATGTAAAATTGTTATTAAGCTTCTTTTTAATGCAACTTTAACTTTATGCATGTAACCCAACATATGTGAATCTTTTTGCTATAACTGCTATTATATCAATATTGTTTAAAATTGTACTTGTTTAAAAATGTACTACTGAAGCTTTTCTCCTCGGGTCTCCACTGAAAATGGGCCACAAGCCCAGTTGGACAAATCCGGTTAACAAATGTCAATAAATAAATAAATACATTTTTATTAATTCAAGGTATTTCTAAATGTTATTGCTGTTCATTCAACTTCAGATGCTCTTTTATTACTGAAATGCTTGTCATTATCTCTGTGGACAAATTGGTCTGAACTTTGACATGTAACATGGACTACAAGGAATCGTTTTACTTAAAGCTGCTCATTTCAATATATAGCAAACAAGTTGCCCAGCAACTGGGCCATCCTTTCTAAATAATAATAATAAAAAAAATCCTCAGAAAAGGAGTACCATCAGTAAGCACGATTTGGTGGGCAATCTCCAGTCTTAGCTGCTTAACTGGATTTTGTAAGCTGCATTGAAGGAAATTAACTCTGCCTGTAGCTACAGGCATTATTTCCCAACCCAGACATCCACACATTTCATTAACTGCTGGTGCCATGATATTAATGTGTTAGAGGATGGCAAGTCTTTGTTTTACTTTGTGAGTATTTTGGCTTATGCCAATCCTTAAACTCCATTCTTGACTATTTATTTTCCTTTTCAGTCTGGCTTATAGCACTACTCCAGTTGTGTAGAAACACTTCCATATTTACAATAGCTATTGCTGATGACAAAACAAGGGGTATGGTGCAGCTGCTTTGTTTCAGTCAAGAAGGTACAATGATTTGCCTGCACTTTTGGTTGCATTAGCTCAGGCCACAATCACAAAGTACTAGAAACTGTAGATTTAACTTGGGTGTTAAATGTGATTTAATGCTGACGTAGTATTTGGTCAGTCCACGAGTGTCAGTCATTACCTTCTTTACGTGGAAACAAAATTAAATAAGTGAAAGGTCAGTCTTACTACATTGAGAGAAAAGATAATGGAATTTTGCTGTTTTCTAACAATCTACAGATATACTGGATACTTTTTCCATCTTGGCATGATGCTGGCAGTTGAGCTCTATCATAATAAAATATAAATAAATAAATAAATAAATTTAGGAAAGCTGCAACATTTTTGAAACCCTACTACAACAACAAAGCATATCAGGAGAAACAAGAAAGCAAAATACTTAATGCACATAAGATAAGGAAGGAAGGAAATAAAGAAAGAAAAAGAGCAAATTCTTTAAATAAGCATTTTAAGAAAATAAAAGAAACTACTTCACCAATTGTCCTAACAGCATTAAAGGGTAGAACAGAACTTGTCAAACTGACTACAGTCCTTTTGATGGCAAGGTGTCCCTTTTCATTTCAGTTATTTTATATAGTAGCAACGCAAGTCCCATGAAATGTCTTCCATTTTCTATAAATAAAAGTGACAACAAGGTCTGGAAGTAACAACCACCACTGCAAAATCACAGTGACAAGCAAAGCTTGCTTATCAGAAGTATTCAGGATCCAGATTTTAACATCAGTAAGGGGGAGAATATAGGTTCTGACCACAAAAGAGACTGCTGACTGTGCTTTATGCCTCATTTTTTACTCTTTGATCACCTGAGGATCTCTAACACTCACCACACCAAAAATTAAAGGTGAACTGCAGGAACAGACTCACAGCATGTAGGAACTAAAAGACATAACAGGAAGATAGGCTGAAAAGATGTGCGATCTTGAAAATTGCTCAAGAAGGAACAACATCAGGATAACTGTAATACAATAAATTGGAGCAATTTATAATGCAGCTTTTAAATGAGTGATTTGAGAAATCAGGAATTCGGAAAACATCAATACAGAGGATACACAAAATGAGTAGCTAGCAAGAAGCAGCATAAATTGGACGTCTTTTAGCATGTTTCCATTCCTTTGTTGTGAAAAATGAAACAATAAGGTAAGTAAAGAAACTTGGAGTTGCCCTTTTGTAGGGATGTTCATAAAGCTGGTTGAGGATTACTTGGAAATATTCTGCCAGAGAAGGAATGCTATGCTGGAGATACTAAATGAACTAAGAATGAATGGAACAGGTGCTTGGTTGAAATACCCTGCAATTCTGGAAGTATGTCAGGACAGGGAATAGCTCAGACTGCATAATATGGAGGACGTTCAAAACTGTTAACAAAAGTATCACAGATAATTAAACAATCCAAGCAGTAAAACCATGAATTGCCTGACAGACATGAACTGGGACAGCAAACATAGACATAGGACAGAGATGCAGAGACACGGGGAGGACGTACAATGTCAGATACTGAAATCCCTGCAGGGAAGAACACAAACCAGGAAGTACAATGGAGTAGCATGTCAGTAAAACAGGTGAGCAGGAAATAAACAAATCAAAAGACAACCACAAGGAGATGAGAAAAGAGACAAAAAGTGGAAGGGAAACAAGTGAAAGAAATATATCAAAGGGACAGAAGAAAGAGAATCATCTCCCAAGGGAGATTTACAGACAAAAACTGAGAAACACAAGCAGAAACAGACAAAGGAGTGGTGTAAGAAGATGGGATTATTGTGCATCAGATGGTTCAGATGAATCAGAAGTGAACTGCTGGACAAACGAGGGACTAAGCAAGCTAAATAGAAGCATTAGTGTTGGTGGCATAGTCAATAGGGAGGAGGGCAGGACTACAGAAGGACTGAAGGTGACCGCGAAAACAAAGAAGCAATGCATAAATAAATAAATAAATAAAAGGAAGGAATGTACACTAAAAGGTAGGTTACCTTGAACAAGAAGGATGTATTAAATGAAACAGATGCTTATTTTGTGAAACACCCCACGGAGAGCAGCATCAAAACTTTATAAAGAATGGGATGAACTGAATCAATTCCTGTGACAATGATGAGTAATGCAGTCAAGGGGGGGAAGGGGCAAGCCTCCAAGGTAAGTGATATACTTACTACTTAATAATGTGCAAGAAACTGCAGTAAACATGATTTTAATGCCTCACACTTGGAAAACATATGTAATAATTACTAATGTAACAACTGGGGTCATGAAAAGGAATGAATGTGAAATAAAGGATCAGTGGTGTATAAGAAGCATAATAAACAGCTGTGAAACAGAAAAAACATATTTTGGACTATCATAAAAATAAACTGGTGCACCACACTGGTAAACAACAATGTGGAGGGGAGACTAGCGGGTGGAAATGCAGTAATATGAATAGAATGTGACATTGGTACTGGGTTGACATGTAGTGTATCAGTGCGGGAGACACTGGAAAGGAACAAAAGAATGTTTAAAAAGACAGATGTCCATGGTATACCCATGTGCATGCAAGAGCCAAAAGGCAGGGATCCAGATGCCTTGGGTGGGGAGGAAAGGTTCAAGTGTAGGCATCCACACAGAAAAAGGATTATAGTATATGGAAGCAAATGAGAAAGCTTCGGCGGGGGGTGGCAAAAACAATTAATTACAAGATTGGGGGTTCATCAATTCCATCAAAAAAGGAGAGTACAGGAATAGTTAAAGAGCATGGAGGCAGACATTTATCTATTACACGAAACAAGACTGAAGGTCAGACATAGTGAGAAGATATTGTGTTATGACTACCCAAAAAGAAAAATGAACAACAGGATATAGGGAGGAAAGAAGGGACTAGCAATTTTGTTTCAAAGAGGGCTTCAGACAACCACAGAGAAAGTGATAAAAAGTGGGAAAGGTAGATGGATTATCAGGTAGGGAAGGGTGGAAAGTGCACACTAGACAAGAGGAAACACATATACACCAAACAGGATAAAGAAGGGTTCTAAAGAACATTTTTGCTAAATGGACACAAACCAGAAGAGATGAGATAGACTAATAAAGGCATCAATACAGGACAATACAAAAGACAGGGACATGCTGGAAGAACACTGATGGGATGGAGAAGCTTACTAAAGGACATAAATGAAGTATCACTAAAAGAAATGGGATGCATGAAATGGGTGAAGCAAACATCAAAAAATATGGAGAACAGAAGGATGGGGAAAAATATAGGGGAAACAAATAAAAAAATGTGGTGAATGGCTCAAGAGAAAGATTTGTTATTGAGAGAAAAGGATGTTGGGGAAAGATTTAATACAGAAATACAGACACCAGGGATCCAATGGTGGAACTACGTGGCATCCAGGGAGACCTGACAAATGAATACAGAGGGAAAAAGGAGAAAGGAACATGCAGGAAAAGAAGGCATGATGGGAGATGATGGCACATGGGAGAAAATGGAAACAAATGACCAAACAGATCTATGATGTGTTAAGGGAAAGAAAAGACAAAATTGAAGAAGAGAGAATGAGAAAGAATTGAGGACTGCATAAAGAATGGAAGGGAGGTGCAGGATACTGGCAGAAGACAATTCAGGCAATGAGGCACATGCAGAGAGTTCATGTAGCAGGAAATCTAATCCTGAGAAGGCTGCATAGATGATATCTAACCCTCATGAGATTGGTAAAGGAAGGCAGAAAGGAGGATAATAGATGTTGGAGGTGTCTGAAGAAACAGGCAGGAATGATGTATATGTTCTGGCACTGTGGATGGGCACAAGAGGTATGGAATCAGACATAGATGATTTAGGGAGACATGTTTCAATAGGAAGCAGAACATACTTGGGAATTCTGTATATGGGGCATAAAGAAAGATAAATGAACAGTACCAGAGTGATGAGTACTGAAGTTAAAACCATAAACAGTGAAAATAGGAAAGGAAAAATACAGGTTTCAAGAATTATATACGAGATTCCTGGGCATGGAGCGAAGAAGTCAGACACCGATTAGAATGAGGAAAGGAGGGAAGGGAAACATGAAAAGGCTATGGAAAGGGGTAATACAACAACAAAAATGTGAAAATAATAGCAGGTGGAAGGACAAGATGAACCCAAAAAGAAACCAAGATATGTGACATGATAAGGAAAGAAATGAAACAGTCAACTGCTGATGAGATATGGTGTACCATACATGAGGGCCAAACACAACTGTAATATACTATATGGTGGTAAATTAAACTGTGAAATATAAACACCAGTTTTGGGCTGTGTACAATGGAAAAGATAAGATGTACTGCAGTTAGGGATATAAATATAAATGGCCAGCAACTGGCTGTGGTAAAGTGTACCACGCATGTGGATTGCACTTCAGAGGTGATACGGAAAGGTGTTTTGTGCAAGAAAGTTTGATTATATAAAATATAATTAATTAGTAAAAGCAAACAAGAAGCAGTGAACACTCACTTAATATTCTTAAACTGGTCTTTGCTTTACTCTCTCAATAACCTCTACTTACCACTTCATGTTTTTACTAATGAACACAGCATAATGCAAGGCATTCTTTTCCCTACAATTCATAGAAGACGCTGAAGACATTTCTGCCATTGGTTAACCACAGACTTAAAAAAAAAGCAAACGAAACAAAGAAACAAACTTTGGAGGCAAAATACAAGCAATAAGTCACCATACCAAACTTATCTGACAGTTTGAATTGATATTAGAAATGCTACCGATGCAGCTAAAGTTAACTATCTATAAAAAGGGCAAGAGACTGAGTGCGTCCCCTCAAAAATTCTAGAAATCAGTTAAACAACTGAGTTCCTAAATTACAGACACAAGACAAAATGTTAGGGGTACTAGTGTCAGCTCTAGTAACTTACAATTCCCCAGCAGCTCCTGCTAGATATTATTCAAAATCTGTCCTCTACTTTTTCAACCTACTCACCCTCATGACCATTACTAGTCCTTCTTCTTTCCAATATTATGCCCTGGCTGAATACAGTGCCTCTTTACATTTCAAAATAATATCAGTGAATAAAACAAAAAAATACCAACACTACACACCATACCTCTCAACTGATCCTGATTTTACCTCATATTTTTGTCATATTTTTCATAATGTTTTTGATTTTCTGGTGAATTATTGAGAATTACAGTCAACCAATAATGCCAGTTAATAACATTTTATATTTTTTATTGTTCAAAACTACATGCTGACTCAAAATCTGCTGTTCTATTAAATGTTTATTTTAAATAAATTAGAGAAATATTTAAAAGTTGCCACTGATTTGTGGCCTTTGTACCCCCATTAGTTTGGAATTTGTCCCTCATACCAGCTCCAAGAGTGTGTGTGTGTGTGTGTGTGTGTGTGTGTGTGTGTGCGTGTGTGTCTGTGTCAGGTGTTACTCAGGCTCAAACCCTGTGTATAGGGAACAAGAGCCTGAATTCTCTACCCATTCAAGGAACTGTCTAGGCTTGGAAATGTTTGGCTCACAATGTTAGTCTGTTCCTTTTAAACTTTGTAGTTTTCTGGCAAATCAGTGAGAACTGAATTCACTAAATAATGACATTTAAGTTTCAGTCTTCTTATCTTTCAGGAAATGCATGGTAACACAAAATATTTTATTCTAGCAACTTTCTAAGGTTATACACGCAATGTTAAAAATGTGTCCCTGGTCTCCCCCCCCCCAATAAACTCTGGCTTTTTTTTAGATTTATTGTGCTATAAGGTTGGCAGATATAGTTGAGTGTCAAGTGGATTTTACAAGGAGCTGAGAGCTTCAGGGGAAGAGAAGTTTGGTACTGCTTATACAAAGTCTGTTTGCATTGTTAGTAGTACAACAGGTAGTATACTTGCTTTTGATGCAGAAGGCTGTGGGTTCTACTCCCACAGTATATAGATGGATTGCTAATACTGTACTGTGTTGTACTTTAAAGGGGGTGGATGCTGCAGTCCTAAGAATGTCCTCCTTTGGACGAGACACTTAGTAACTACGAACCTATCAGTTTGCCATCCATTTCCTATTGCAATATTACTAACTTATCATTTTTTTAATGGAACATAAGCAATTTATTCTTCAGGGGCAGCAGGTACTTTATTTGCAGATGGAACAGTCATATAAAGTTATTTGCTAGCAGCAACCTCTTAATTAGATACAGATATCTTTAATGTCAATTATTTAGATGAGTTTTACTTCTGCAGAGATTGTGCATATTTACTGATATTGGTGGATTGTAATGACAGACACTTCAGTGGACTTTTATGATGGAAATGTTCTGAATTGGGCAGTTTTGCCATTATTGATTCATACAATTTGTTTCATTGCTTAATGGAAAAATGTTTAAAACAATAAATTTAAAACACGCTCTAACAAGTATGCTGTATTAAACAAGGAATATAATTTAATACAATCAGGAAGATGAATCAAAGGACACATCTATTTTTGCATGGTCTTAAATATGTGTGCAAAGGACCTATCATTTGAAAACAGACCAAAGGTAAACTTTATCTGCCACTGGCCAGATGCATTTTCTTTGAATGTAGGTATCAGTGCTGTTTCAATTAATGTGGGTTTCAAGGGCAGAGAAGCTTTAATGCTAAGTCTGTTTTCATTGTGAGACTGTATTGTTTTGTTTAGCAGATGTCTATCAGTTTTTGTAGTATAAAATTTTAAATAAAAGTTTTTTTTAAATTAAATCCAAATAATCATTGTAGAAGTAAAGCATAAAGCAGTATGCACATTACAGTATTTATGGTAAATGGAGAGAAATAGCCAAGTAATGAGACATTGGAATGGCTGCAGCGTGGGAGGCTGTGTATGGGGGGGCCCATTTGACCATGATTTTGTGAAGGGGGAGGGGCGGCAAACTCAAAGACAGCCCTGGGTGGCACAAACTCTAGCTACACCACTGCTCTTAGTAGGAAAGGGATTCAAATCTGAATAGAAAATACAGATTTGCCAGGTTGAAAAACAAAGAATACAAATCTTACAGTTCACTCTGTTAAAAAAATAATAAACATGATGCAAAAGGTGTTGTCAGCAACAAATACAAGAAGAGAGTAGAGCTCTTTCCCTAAGAGATGAAATCAAACCACTGTTAAGGTAAGTATTGTTCTAGTTATTCATTTCTAAAAATGTTACATATTTAACGGTTCTGCAAACAGACCTGAAAAAAAATATAGGCACAATGAGGTTTGTTTATAAATCTATTTAAAAGTCTATGAAGTAATGATGCCAGTAAACTGCATCAAAGTTCCTTCAAATAAAATATATCTCAGTCTGATCATGCAGAAATATATGGATGCTATATACACATGATGGCTTCTGGTGTCACATTCCCATACCCTCAGTGGAGCCCCTCACTTCCCAGGCATTGCATGTAAAATTCCTGAAAATCTGGAAAACATCTGATAGTAGGATTATGTCACGAACCGCTTGAATGGAGCACTGGAGGGATCTGAGGTTGCACACACATGGTAAATGGAAGAACAGACTGCAGGCTAGATGAGGAAAAGGGGATGAAGGGAAATAAATACTGAATACTCTAATGGGAGTGTAGATGATGACTGATCAACAGAAAGAAAAATGAATCTTTTGTACATTAGCACAGCCTACAAATTAATAATCTGGCAGAAGCAAATGAGATGCTGGATGCAGTCACTACAGTAAACTCTCAGTTAACCGGAACTCAAGCAACCGGCAAACAAATATCAAAGAAATACAGTACAATTTTCATGCGTTGCACTTTCTGTTTTCCCCCCACAGAAACATACCTTAGGTTTCTAGAGTTTTAAAAAGAAAGATAGGAATAAATTCCCTCTCTCCCCAACCTGAGAACAAGTCAAACCATGCAAATAGTATAGGGTACAGCATTAGGCCTATTTGTAATAGTAACTCTCAAGCAACAATAAACTACAGTTATCTGGCATCTACCAATCCACATGGATGTCGGATAACTGAGAGTTTTCCAGTAAAACATGAGCTCCGATAAAATTTTCTTCTGATTATTATCAATACACTTGAAATCTGAATATAAATCTATGTAGAAGGCATTATATAGTTAACTGGTTATCTACCAGAATGCATGGGGTTAGAGTCACAGGTGATACTTCTGAAAGCAAAAAAAAGCATACTACCTTAGTTGATTTCTACATTATGTAATCAATGCTGGTTTAATGGCTTCCAGAAGTTTAGTGTTGTGTATTTGTACTTTTTTTATTGAAAGGGAGGGATGATTTGTACGGTGCACAGACTGATACTGGTCAGGATTCTCTAACTATCTCAAAGCTGGTAGGGCTGTTGGGGATGAAGGCCTTGTATTCTTATGGAGTTGTATGACTAGATTTGTTTATAGCTGTAATCCCCCAAGTCATATATGGCTGGGGTCAATCAACATTTGGGAGGGGGAGTTCCAAAAACTGCATAACTTTGACAGCTCTGATAACTAGCTCTGCAAAGAAGCATTGGAGTTAAGCTCAAGTCCAATCTAATATCTGAGAAAATATCACATTTCTTTATGCAGCTTTTACCACAATTCCTCCCCTCAATGCAATGTTTTAGAATGGGAGCAAATACATTTCTGAAAATAAATGTTTTTATAGATCTGGGGTAACACTAGACCAGGGGTCTGCAACCTTCACTATCAAAAGAGACATTTTTGACCCCTCTCCCACCAAATAAAATTCATTGGGAGCCACAAAACCTATTTGAACCTAAAATGAAGAAAACACAGTGTATAACACTGCATATAGTTATTATACTAAATATAAAAGAACTAAGTTTATAAGAGCAATATTTGAAATCTGTCCCTATTTTGTTCCTTTGTTGGGATTGCTCGATCACTCTGTGTGTGTGTGTGTGTGTGTGTGTGTGTGTGTGTGTGTGTGTGTGTGTGTGTGTGTGTGTGTGTGTGTGTGTGTATGATATCTCTCAACCTCTTAGAAAAGAAATCTGGACAAAGCCATACGTATTGGGGCACAAAAGCCCAAAAATAGGGACACTTTTTACATTTTGAAAATTTTTAATTTTAAATAAATAAATACATTTTTAAACTCTTGCAAACTTAGAAAGTCAATAGAATAACAGATTTTGCATTAGCATAAATTTTCTGAAGGGTATGAAGTCAAACTCGAATGTCTATTTTTTTCTGACTTCAGCCCTCAATGATTTGTCAGAAAACCACAATTTTATGAGAAACAGACCAAAAATATGAGGCAAAAGTCAGGACATTCTGTGAAAATCTGCACAGTTGAGAGGTAACTCTGTGTGTGTGTGTGTGTGTGTGTGTGTGTGTGTGTGTGTGTGTGTGTGTGTGTGTGTGTGTGTGTGTGTGGAAAATGCATGTTAACAGAAACCATGTTATTCTAGCAAGTTTATAAGAGCAATATTTAAACTAAATCGCTCGATCACTCTCAGTGTGTGTGTGTGTGTGTGTGTGTGTGTGTGTGTGTGTGTGTGTGTGTGTGTGTGTGTGTGTGTGTGTGTGTGTGGTGCGGTAGAGAGGCCATTTTTTTTCAAAGCTACAGGGAGACACTGCAGAGGGGTGGAAGAGCCACATGAGGCTCCAGAGCCACAGGTTGCAGACCCCTGCACTAGACCATTCACATTAGTAAGCTAAATAATAATAACACTCAAGTCACAGACACCCAAATTATGTTTGAAAGAATGTATCTTTTTTGTTGTTGTTGACAAAAACCTAACATTTTAAAACTACGTGCTGTATGCACGTAGATCTCAGGCCTAATTTTATAACTGATAGAACCGGGAACCAAGGCAGAAAACTAAAACAGTTCAGGAAATATCAAACATTTACAAAAAAATAATAAAATGGAAAGTTCAATAAAACAAATAAAACAGCAACAAGCTTTCTGATTAATATACAAGCTCTTGTCCTTCTTTAGGTCAAATGCAAATGACTTGTATGTTAATAATTTTAACATAACTACATCTGATAAAGCATAATATATGTGTAGTACTACTTGAAAATACAGGACACTAAGGCTACAGAAACATGTAGCAGTGTTCTATGTACAAACATGTAATGGAATTTTTAGAACTGCCAAATAAGTGATGAAATCTCTGAGTATCTTTTGTGTGTTGTTGTTATACAGTCCCATAATCATAATGAAGAAAGACCACATTGCTGACAAAACAGTAAAATGAAACTTAACAGCTGCTTCAAAATATTTCACATTTAGGGTTAAATAAATGTTTTATTGCTGTATTTGTCAAATATGATTTTATTGTTCCAAAGTATTAGTCACCTGCAATATTTCTTAATACATGGACTTATTACTGTCAAATGTGCAACAGCTGGAATGCCCACACAGATACCTTACTAAAAGGATATAAGACCTAAACAACATGTCCTACATGTACCAACTCAAAGCCCTATCATTATAATCGGTATCCTACAGACTGCTAAGAGATGACCTGTGTCTGGCATACAAGAATCCTCCGACCCATTATTGATGGATTTACTACACATCAGCAAGTCAAATGCATCAGTAATACTCAGTCTAGGGATCTGAACCTCTCCTGCACCATCAATAGAACGGTTTGGAGGGAGAGGTATATTTCACAAAGGATACCGCTGTTGTGAAGCAGACTCCCTATCCACATAAAACAAAGTTCATCCCTGTCCATTTCCAAGCACAACTTAGATCTATAGATGGGAAGTAGAACCTTTATCTCAGAACTGCCTCCTGTACTACCAATGGACAGAGGCAGCTCCTAAATGCTTTATCCCGTGTAATGGGGGGTGTCCCCCTCAAATTATCTATGGTATGACCCACTTATTCTTGTTAGGGGTAATATATAATTATTGAGCATGGGATAGATTAGGCTAATTTATAACCAAAATGGATTGGTTATTTCAAGCACAAAAAGGGAAATTTGCTGGGGTTAAAATAGCCTGCAAGGGCAGCTAGCCTAGAACTTTCCTATAAACCTATAAGCAATGGGGGTTACATACCCTTTCTAGTACACTAATTTTATGAATGTTTCAAAACTATGAGGGTTCCTTCTTTCCTCATACTGTCTTTGTGACAAAATGTACAAAGTTTTTAAGTAAATTTATGTATACAGTACTGTTTTACAGAAGACACACAACAGTTCATTTTGCACTGCATGACCACGCATGCATGCTTAAAATGTTGGTATTCATATTAACCAGTAAAGTTAAATACAAGTTTTGGGACTTTTTGTGTATGGCCTGATGCAATCAAGGTCATACTGAATAACTAATGTTAAGTTTAGGCACCTATATGCATGAACTCAAGACAGTAGTATCTCCAGCCACTACCATTATCTGCAATAATTCCTCCAATTAACAGCAACTTAATCTAAAATAACACTTTAGATAACTTTCGGTGATAATAAATTATTCTTACTTGTTATATCATCTTCTGTCTATAGCTTAACTCCTTCTCCTTCCATGCCTTAACACTTCATCACACCTTGGGCCACCTGGAAAATAAGGACTGTTACATACGCATGCTATTCATAGACTTCAGCTCTGCCTTCAATATGGTAATTCTACAACAACTGCTGCCTAAGCTGAGTAATCTAGGCATAGAAAACAAAATATGCAACTGGATCCTCGGCTTAATGACTAAAAGGCAACAAATAGTTCAAGAAGGAAAACATCACTCAAACAAAACCACCCTAAACACTGAGGTCCCACAAGGTTGCGTACTCAGTCCACTTCTTTTCACAGTTTTAACATGTGACTGCAAGGCTACGCATCAGTTAAACAGAATCATCACATTTGCAGATGACACCACAGTAATCAGCCTTATCGAGAAGGAAGACGAGGAGGCCTACAGGGAAGAGGTGAACCAACTCGTTCATTGGTGCATTGACAACAACTTAGCACTAAATGTTGAGAAACCAAGGAAATCATCAATTTTAGGAAGGAGAATAAGCCACCCACCCCTATGATCATCAATGGTGCCACAGTGGAAAGAGTGAATAACACCAAATTCCTAGGGGTACATATCACATAAGATCCAAGTTGGTCCATAAAGACTTTTTAACTTATAAAGAGAGTCCAACATCTCCACTTCCTTTGGAGACTTCATAGAGCTAACCTCCCCCACAGGTACTACTTACATTCTACAGAGCCATGGTTGAGAGTGTACTGACAAACAACATAATTGTCTGGTATGGAAATTGCTCTCAAGCTGATCGGAAGGCACTGTATAAGATCGTTAAACAGGCCACAAAAATCATTGGCTCCAACCTTCAATCCCTACAGGACATATATTCAAACAGATGCAGTGGTAGAGTCCGAAAACTATTAAGGGATATACATCATCTGGCTTATGGACTGTTCAAACTCCTGCCAACAAGGAACCGCTACAGATGCATTTGATGCAGGACATCCAGATTCCATAACAACTTCTTCCCACACACTATCAGACTGCTGAACAACAAACCCATAGCCTAACCTGCTAAATGGGCAAAACATTATTTATGTGCAATATGTCATTGCTATTTATATAACTCTCTACGGAGCTCACTGTAGAGAGTCGATTATCTGAACGTCAATTATCCAAAACATCAATTATCCAAACCAGCAGTCCAAAGTTTTTGGGTACGAAAAAATCATAAAGTGTGAATATGTAAACATTATATATGTTCACTTGAGCATGTTTTCTGAGCTAGTAACCAGCTCGTATGTGAATGTGTGAAAAATATTCTTTATTATCCACTGAAATCGCTGAATGGTTGAAAAGTATATTCCTGCATGCAGAAAAAAAAAAAGATTTTTAGAAGATTTTATCTGGTTTAATTATATGTTTGATTATCCAAACTACCGTAGGTCCCAATTATTTTGGATAATCATCTCTCTACTGTATCTATTTTGCTTATTGAACATATATTTCAGCAGCATATATCCAGATATATAGTGTCAAAGGACAAAAATATATTTGTCTTAACCATTACTTCATAGAAATGAGCCAATATAGATTCCTTTCTGTCTAAAGATCCTCACTGGCGTCCTTATCAGGTTGCTTGTGATACTCTGGTAATGCAATTAGAGACAGTGCTTTTCACATACTCGTGTTAATTCCAGGTTTATAAACACTGCATGCAATCAACAATTTACAAAAAGGCAGTTCTGTGCATGTTATTTGGCCTCTAGTACTGTACAAATAGGTTCAACAGCCCTTTAGCCAGATCAGTATACAATATCAGATAGAGCAATAGCATTCATCGGGTTTACATGTAGCTGGGAACTTTATATCAGATACAAAGGTCATGTCAGCTCATTTATTATGCACTCACACTACATTAAGCAGTCTGCTTCAGACATGAACTTAACAGTTCTGTATTAATGTTTATTTGCTGATTCAGACATTCAGCATATGGGCTTATCAACTCTGCACTCCATTAAATGCTCTGATTCATACAATGAGCATATGGATGTATCAGCCGAGCACTGGTTCACTCAACTGGCATGTGTTATTTATTTCTTTACATACATAAATCATTAGCAGACACAGTGACTGTGGAGTTTTTCAACACCCATCTTGCTATTATTTCATTAATCAGTCTTGCTTGCTGAATTTGTTGGAGAGAAAAACTGATTTACCCTACTGAATAACATCCTCACTTGTGCAGGCAGTACCAGAATATATGTGAGTTGTTGCACTCGTATCTTCATCCTTGACAATGCACACTGGCTCTTTTTATGTCAAATTCATGTTCCAGTCATACCAATAGCCTCTACCTGTATAGTGGGAGCCCAAAATTTGAATTTACACACTTCACTCCTTTTAAATGTAAAATATCCTTCCATGGTCCCTGCTGGATAACAGTATTTATTCATGCTCTACTTCCTTTTTCACTCTTTTTTTTTTTTGTTTAACCTTTGCAGCCCCTTAAATTTTTGCATAAGTCAGGTCAGTCTGTACCACTTAGGTGAAGTATATACAGTTTATGTAATCACAAACTCAAGACAATACTTTACAGCAGTGGCGACTCATAATATTGGACTGCAGGGCTGCAGCCCCCCCCCCCTGCTGTAAAAAGAAAAAAAAAAAATACTCAGACTGCTGTGAAAATGTCCGGACCACTAATTTAAAGTGTCCGGACCATTTAATTCAGACTGCTCACTGCTGTAGAAAAAAAAAGTAGAGGGAGTGTCCATTTAAAATTTAGAGGGAGTGTCCATTTCCCAAACTCGGACTGGTTAAACAGCAGTCCGGAATGGGAAACAAGGCATCAGACTGCAGATGCCCCAGAAGTCTATGTGCTTACAACTGCACAGACTGGAAGGGGATCAGACTGCAACATCTGGAGGCTGGATAACTGTAAGCCTGCTGCTCTCGCAGGACCATAGAGGCAAGCTGAAGCAGAGTTTACCCAGGACCGATGCTCTCGTGGGACCAAGGCAAGCTGCCTGAAGCAGAAAGCAGAGTTTACCAGGGAGTCTGGGACCAAGATGTTTATGAGGCAAGCTAAAGCAGAGTTTACCCGGGACTGAGGCAAGCTGCCTGAAGCAGAGCTAAAAGAGGCAAGCTGCCTGAAACAGGGTTTACTGGGGACCCAAATAGTTTATGTGACGGATGAACAGCGTTCAGGTATGGAGCTGCTTTTGCTGTGTGTATTTTGAAGTGCAGCTACTAAGTCATCCATACGGAGCTGTTTTTGGTGTGTGTGTGCGCGCACGCGTGTGTGTGTGTGTGTGTGTGTGTGTGTGTGTGTGTGTGTGTGTGTGTGTGTGTGTGTGTGTGTGTGTGTAAGTAACATACCCCATGTAAATATACCTGGTGGCTAGAGACAGGGTCAAACCCTGTATTTTGCATGCAGATAGCAAGAACCTGAAGTCCCCACCCACCACCTCTTGTAAAAAAAATTCAGATTTTTGCCTCATATTTTTGTTCTGTTCTGTTCCTCATAAAATCTTTGGTTTTCTGGAATGATAGACATGTGAATTTCAGACTTCATATTCTTCAGAAGGTACACGTAACACAAAACCTTTTATTATAGCAATTTTCTAAGTTTATAAAATCAATATTTGAAATTTGTCCCTATTTTTGGGGCTGTATTCCCCATTATTTGCTTTGTCCAGTTTTTTGTGTTAAGAGGTTGAGAGCTATACTGAGAACTGAATTCACTGAATATGTTTGTGGGCTGTACTCACCCGTTATTCACTTTGTCTGGGTGTTTTGTGCTAAGAGGTTGAGAGCTGTGGTGAGAACTGAATTCACTAAATGATAGCCATTTAAGTTTCAGTCTTCCTATCTTTGCAGAAATAGCTAATTTGGCATTGTGGTATGTTGCTCTGACTGTAGTGAACAGGGTCCTGGGTTCAAGGACTTGGCAGTGAAATGTATGGTGGTAAGACAGCATTTTATTCTAGCAACTTTACAAGATTATAGAAGCAATGTTTAAAACGTGTCCCTGGTTTTTGGGCTTTTGTCCCCCCTCCCCACAATAAATTTTGGCTTTTCCAGATTTCTTGTGCTGCAAAATTGGGAGATACAGTTGAGTGTCGAGTGGATTTTACAAGGAGCTAAAAGCTTTAGGGGAACAGAAGTTTAGTGCGGCTTATATTGAGTCGGCTTGTTTTGTTAATAATGTAACAGGTAGTGTACTTGCTTTTTGATACAGAAGGCTGTGGGTTCTATTCCCGCAGTATGTAGATGCATTGCTGATACTGTTATGTGTTATACTTTTAAAGGGGGTGGATGCTGCAGTCCTGAGAATGTCCTCTTTGGCGGAGATACCTAGTAACTATGAACCTGTTATCAGTTTGCCTTTCAGTCCCTATTGCAATATTACTAGCTTATCATTTTTTTACTGTAACACAGGCAATGTATTCATCAAGGGCAACAGGCACTTTATTTGTAGATGAAACAATGAAATATAAAGTTGTTTGCTAACAGCAACTTTTTCATTAGTTGCAGATCTCTTTAATGTGGAATTATTTAGATGACTGGTGGATTATAGAAGTTTGAGTAGACTTTTTGATGGAAATGTTCTGAATTAGGCAGTTTTGTCATTATTGGTGCATGCATTTTGTTTCATTGTTTACTGGAAAAATGTTCAAACCAATAAATTTAAAATGCCCTCTAACAACTGCACTGTATTATACAATATAATTTAATACAATCAGGAAGGTGCATGTTTCATATGCAAGGGGACTATGATTTGAAAACCGCCCAAAGTTAATCTGTATCTGCCACTGGCCAGATGTATTTTCTTTGAATGTGGGTTTCAATGAATGTGAGTTTCAAGGGCAGAGAAGTTTTAATGCTAAGTCTATTTTCATTGTGAGACTGCATTGCTTTGTTTAGCAGATATCTATTGGTGTTTGTGCTATAAAATATAAAATAAAACTTTTAAATGAAATCCAAATCATTGTAGAAGTAAAGCAATATGCACATTACAGTGTTTATGGTAAATGGGGCAAAATAGCTAAGTAATGGGACATTGGAATGGATGCAGGGGGGAGAGGTCCCATTTGACCATGATTTTGTGAGGGAGGAAGGACGGCAAACTCAGAGACAGCCCCGGCTGAACTATACATCTCAACTGTCCAGATTTTTGCAGAATGAATAGATTTTTTGCTTATTTTGTGGTTTGTTCCTCATAAAATTTGTGGTTCTCTGGAAAATCATGTAGGAATGAAGTCATTAAATAATGACAGACATTGAGTTTCAGACTTCATACCCTTCAGACAAATTATTGCTAAAGCAAGACCTGTTATTATATCAACTGTCTGAGTTCATACAAGAGCAATTTTTGGTACTGTTTGTATGTTCCCCCAATATATTTGGCCTTGTCCAGATTTCCTGCATTAAGAGATTGGGAGGTATGTGCAAATAGATTGCTTTATAGAATTGGGTACATCCAAACTTCTCAACTGTCTCTGATTTTGGCTCAAAGTGTTGCTCTCCCCCTAATAATCCCTCTGCAAAATGGCAAATTTGGAAGAAATCATGGAGGGTTTACAATTAATACGTAATTATAATGATCAGAGTTATAGATTACTTTTAATTTCAGAAATGCATGTAGATTCTTATTTTGTCAGCTGCTCAAGTTAACAGTACTAATATTAAAAAAGTGTCCCTTCTTTGACAGGTTCCCAGCTGGCTATTTTATATTTTTGCATCACATTTTTGGTCTGTTTTTCATAAAATTCCTGTTTTCTGGCAAATTAGTGGCAAATCATTAAAGATTGAAGTTAGAAAATAATAACAGACATTTGAGTTTCAAATTTCATACCCTTCAGAAAATTCATACTAATGCAAGACCTACTATTCTATTATCTTTCTAAGTTTATAAGAGCAATATTTAAAATTGTCCTTATTTTTGGGCCTTTGCCCCCACTTCTATTTATGGCTTTATACAGATTTCTTGCTCTGAGGTTGAGAGCTATGACACATGTCAGGGCGATCACCATCAGCCAGAGACATTTCAAATTGTGACATACTTGTTGTACCCCACTCACCCCCATGTAGTGACTCTGGATGTGTCCAAGCAAGGCAAGGAGCAGTTATGCAGTGTAAGTCATCCCCCATCCAAAGTAGGGGCAAGTACTACAGCGGCTTTTCATCTGTCCTTGATTTTGCAGAAAGTTCTGGTTTTCTGTCATATGTTTATACTGTTTATTTATGCTTCTTATTCAGAAAATGCATGTTGTTGCAGTACCTATTGGTGTGTGTTTACGTAGCAATGCTTTAATGACCATCATTTAAGCTTGTCTGAGATTGTAAGATGCAAGTAAGCTTTAATAAGCATACTGTTAAAGAATTACCAACATTGAAAGCCTTTTTGTTGTTGCCATGCAGAGAATATTTACATAACTAGATAGAGTATAAGCCTTAGGTATTGAAATGCATATGACAGTATTTATAATAAAGGACAGGATTACAGTATTTTCAGAACCTCATTACATTTGTTGAAGACTTGCAGTCATCTTTGCAGGCTTTACCTGTAAACTAAACAGAATGCCAATCTATCATGCGTGGTCTATAACTTCTGCAGTAATCCTTTAAGCAATTTATCTTGAGCTTGTTTCTTATTTGCTGTTCATTTTGTACTTTGATCATGTTTTCCCCATGAAACAAGTAGATAGTTGTTGTTAGGCAGCAGGTCTTTTTTGGATAAGAAACATTTTCATAAGTTGGGGTATCACAGAGATTGCTACTTTCAGCATGTTACTTGGTACTTTTATAAAGCTGAATATAAATTATAATTAGAACTGCAGTGCAAGGAGAAGTGGTTTGAGTTGAGTGCTGCTTGTTTTTTTATACTCCACTTTGACTGGCATTCCAGTAATGTATTTAAAATTTATTTTTTCATGCCTCACAACTTTTTTGTTTCCATCTTGATATTAAGTAAGCTGTTATGTAGCCAATGCATTGAAATATTTCTTTTCTTCTACACTTCAGTTTGTCTTGATTGGACTCCCATAATGACGGTTTGGCACCCAGGGCAGCGTATTTAATTAAAGTCACAGTTTTTGCGTTTTTTACAATTGCTCCACACCTTTCTAGTTGGTCACACCCCTTCTTGTTGGTCCCACCCATTCAGCTGTCTCCAGCAGCGCCCCCTTTGATTTGAAGTCACCAGCCACCACTGCTTTACAGACTTTTCCTGCTTGACAAATCACACATTTGGTGTCTGTTTTATCTCAGTACTGCTACAGCTTGCTTCTGTTAACCCACTTTGAATGTCACAGACAAAATTCTGCACAATTTGAAAACTGTTTTTACTTCAGGAGTATTATTCCTTTAATTCATTGACTTACTATGAATCCTGTAGGCTAAGTATTTCTTACTGTTTGAACAGATTTATTTTATTGTTTCACTGGTACCACAATTTACTTTAACATTATCAGTGAATGCATAATTTGCTAGTATTTCACAGCATTGCTGAGTATGCAAAATGTCCAGGACTGTTTTTAATACTCCTCACAGTATATGTCTGACTCAGAATTAATTTATGTACATTCTCACACAACTTCACATCATAAATATATATGTATTCATAACTGAGATGTTCCGGTTCACTTAAGTGTTTGGACTTATTCTCAGATAACTTTACTTCAATAAGAATTTTATGTTGCTTCTTTCCCCCATTGCATGCAATACTGCTACTAGGACTTGTGTACTCAAATAACTTCAGGCCATTAATAGCTTTGCCAATGTCACTGGAATTCTGGCATTTTAGATTTGGTTCTCAGGGTTTGGTATGGCATCTCAGTACAAATCTTTATATTCAAACTACAGTTTAAGATTGTTTTTACCAATTAAAAACACACAAACGTACTTAAACTTACATTTGCCATGCAATTAAACACTCAGTTGTCTAAATCAGACCCTAGTTAACAAATTTATTTATCTCTCCAAATATTTCTGATTGTGTTTGTAATGCAAATGGATGGAAAATAACACAGCATATTCTAGTATTTACAATGGACTCATCTGTCCAAAAAAAAATTATCCAGACATGTTATGGATTCAGATGAAATCATTCATTATATCATGGTCATCTCACTAACCTGAGCTATACAACCAATCCTGCAATCTAGGAATAATTTATGTTGTGTATATCCTCTCATATTGTAACTCAATATATTTCTTCCTTATGCCATTAGAGCTACATATTTGCTAGGGCTTTATATAATAAATGGGTAAACTGGATTCACCCTGATTATTTCATTGCTGAAGTCACACAGGGATCACTGTTGGACCTCAACTGGTTTAATCAATACAGTGACATCAAAAATACATAAAGGGTGTGAAAAGATGACTAAGTGCATGATATTGGGATGTACAATGAAGATGAAAGGAATGTGCAGAGGACATTGGGTAATCCAAGTCCAGTGCTGAGGAGACAACCTGAAGATACCACATATAAATCACCAGCAGTAATGGCAGGATCTGGTGTCTGCAAGAGGAGCTATTTGGTTAATAAGCAGCTAAGAAAGGCAATGGGAAACAAAAAATCTTGGCATATGACTTGGTTTGAAACTTAAATTTAAGAATCACACGTGAACATATATAGTTAGGATGACTCCCACTTTCATGTTACCATCGTTTACTATAGTTATTAGGTTGTTTACTGATTATACAGTACTACTGTGGTTTTTGAGTCACTGAATGCCAAAAAAAAGCATTTATGGTTTCTGGGTTATATTTTGCAAATATTTAGAAAAATTACAAAATAATTTGAAGATGTAAATGAATAGAGGGACCAATTATATGTATTTCAGCTGGAAGACATATAATTGTTCTCTCAGGCATACTGACAAATCAAAGGTTATCTTAAAAAATTATAAGTATGTTTTTGTGTCTCTTACTGCTTGTAGCAACTTCTCTCTCTCTCTCTTATTGGTTTGAATCTATAGCCAATGAGAGAGAGAGGGAGAGAGAGACTTGTAAGTGCTTCTGCTATTGGTTGGTTTGAAGTCCAAGAAGTAGCATAATAAGAATTGAAGTAACATACTGAAATACAAAAAAAAAAACAAAAAAAACATGGAATTCAAATCAACAAGAAACCATACCATGTGTTAACCATTGCTCTTTGTTCTAAGTACTGGTTAAAGTGGACAAAAAAAGCCACCAGTAAAGTAAAAATTGTGTGTATATAATTGTGACAGACCAGGACAATAGAATAGTTTGCACAAGTAAGATGGCAGCTCTATATCAAGGGGAAAAATCTTAAAAGGTGCTGTGAATGAAAAAAAAATATATATGAATATATTGTCAATATGTTTTTAAGGGTGAAGGAAAGGCCCAGAGCCTTAAAGAAAAAAAAATGAACACAGATACATAAGATGGTACAATGAATAAGAGACGGCAGTGACCAGTGGTAAAAAAAAAATAAAAGTAAAGCCTTGTCTACCTCAGTTTTTTTTCTTTTCTTTTGGTTACTGTCTTTCATCTGAGTGTAATCATCTCAAGAGGCACCTAAGTCATTTGAACTTGAGACCCCTGTTTAGAGATCAGATACTAGAAATGTAAAACAAAAATACAACAATATACTGAACCTGAGCTGATTACAGAGTAGTTAGTTCTCTCACAGAGTCATTGAGTTCATAGCACTGAAAAAAAATATATATGGCTACGGTGTTGGGCAACATGGAATTTTACTCAGAAAAACCTGCCCTGAATATATATGTAGATATGTATCCTGAAATATCAATAGTAGGGGAGAAAGAGGCACTAAAAATGTGGAGTAGTCATTCATTTCATTATTATCTTGTTATGTTATGCTTGCTTTCTAACCAGATAAACATAATATGGCAAGTTAAGAAATTAGAGTTGTGTAAGACCTTACCATGTCCTACTTCTAACTGTTGTAATATTCTTTACTCCTGGGATATCCTACTGAGGATAGTTGAATGTCCAGCCAGTACACCAAAGCATTTACATCTTCTGGGCATCATACATCAGATGTATGACCTACATGCAAGGCATAAGTTACATATGTGATGTAAGAGCACCTAATCCTTAGAACTGAAGTGCTCCAGAAAGAAGAGAGCAAACCTCAGAGGAAAGTAATACCACATACATCCAGGAAGGGAAGAAGAAGAAGAAGCAGAAAAAGAGGATAAAAGAAAGACCCCTCAGCCAGAAGGAAAACAACAGAAAGCAACAGGGGGCCGGAGAGATTGACAGAATACTACAACAGTGAGAAGTAGAACATCTACTGTTATGGTAAGATTGCACACAACTGTACTATGTCCTTCCTTATCTCTGCTGCAGTATTCTTTACTTTTGGGACAGTCCAAATCTACTGTAAAGTATGGGAGGAGGAAGCCACACAGAAGAGCCCTCTAAAAACCCATGAAGGATGACCCTGGCAAAATGAGGGAAATCTGGTTAATCCATCAGTGGAGCTCAAGCTTGAGACAAGGCAAGAAGAACCAGAGAACCCAGAAGATGGCAGTGCCAGAGCCAAACAAACTTCCTCATGTGGAGTTTGGCAAAGGGAATCATGGGAATGCTGGATGCTATGTACCCCAGGGCTTAGAGAAATTCCCTTGCAGGAAGTACAGGAATAGGAAGGAGAGACTGAAAATAAGCAATCAAAGAGAGAACATTGGGAGGGAGGAAACAGACCAACATTAGAATGGCTTGAATCCTTAAACCAAGAAAAAATTGGTCCAGAGAAGGAATCAACAGCAATACTTTTTGAAATTGAGTGTGAACCCCACACTGTGCAGAAGAAGCATAGTGAAGTGTAGATCCTGAGGCAGGAACTGCTGAGAGGGGGCTTGAATCAAATGGTCCTCCAAATAAAGGAATATTTGAATTCCCCGATGTCTGCAGAAGTCTACCACAGGGGCCAGACATTTGATAAGGATCCTCAGAGCTGTAGAAAAACCTGCTCCCTGCTGAAACAAGGGGACAAGATGGATAGTTCCCTAAACCACCAAATCCTGCAGAACTAAAGTAAAATATGGTAGCTGACAACAGGGAAAATGAGGAAGGCCCGAGAATGGAAGCAGGGACTTCCAAGGTATAAAATAACCATTTTCAATAATGGGAAGTACCCAAACATCTGCAGTTATCTTTTGCTAGACATGAAAAGAAAGATCAATCTGAAGGGCAGAGGAATCTTGTGAAGTGTTAGCTCCTGGCAGAAGAAAGTCAAATAGAAGCAAATTTGTTAGGGGAAAGAAGACTTTTGACTACTAGCACCCTGAGAAAGCTTGTCTGGAAAAAAGCCTCCTAGATGCCCTCTTACCACTAGAAGGCTGTTTAGGCTGTCAATACAAAATAAGGCTTGCAAGGATAATTTCTTTGAAACTCAGGAACAGAAGAGATAAAGATTTGTTTCAAATCCTGCATAACTTTACCCTTATGCTGAAGGGTCTAAAATAATTTAGCCACAGCAGTGCCAAACAAATTCTGGTTGTCTAAAAGAGAATCCAATACTTTTGGCCTTGATGCCTACAGGCAGAGCCTGGAGGTACAATCAGGAATACCTCCTCAAAACAGATCGCAATGCAGCTGCCTTAGAGGAGGCATCAGCTGCATCATAGCAACATTTAACAGAAAGATATCACTCTCTCAAACATGTTCTATTTATGTCACAAGCAAAGCAGATCTCAAAAGGGAAATGGTGGACATTTTACCCTTTGAGTTGGGACAGCAGAGATAAGACATAACTAGTTATATGGGTCTAGTAATTAGTAGAACTGAAGGCTAAGGTAGCTGAGGTATATATATTTTTTCATACTTCTCTATGGCACAGATGTCCTTATCACAAGGTAAAAGCTTAGAAGAAGCCAGCAACTTGGATGGTTTACCAGTGGCTACAGAAACAAACAGTGGGATCAGAGGAAGGGCTTTTATATAAAAACTGTTAAGCCCCAACAACTTTATAGAACCAGTCCAATTTCTTAGAGGCAGGAGATTGAGAATTAGGAGCCTGAAAATCTGCAATGAAAGTATTCAGGAGGGCAGCTAGCACTGAAGGCACTGCAGAAGGCTGAGAAAAATCTATTTGCAAGAGTTCATCGTATCTTTCTGAACATCAGAAACCTGGGAACCGTCCCACTTAAAGTAAATCTTCTTCATCAGACCCCAGGGCAAGGGGATGGTGGATCTGAAAGGAATAAACCAAGAACTCCTCACCACAGTCTAACTGTTCATCAGAGTTATCAGAGTCCCTAGGAGTGGAAGACCAAGGAAGAGAAGCAGGAACAGATAGTCCAGTGGGGGTGGGGGTGGGGGACTTATAGGTTCGTAAGTGTATAGTAGGCTAATGACCACTAAGGCCATTATAAGCCTAGCTATGCAACTCAAATGTGACCCACAAATTTGATTTATATAGGAGGTGATTTACTGACTGCCTGTAGGTGCCAGACCAGGAGTGAATTTCTGATTATCCATCCATTGATCCAAGTTGCACTTAAATATACATAGGGAGGAACTCTGCTCCACATGGATGAAAAGCCTGCCAGAGAAAGGGAATTCTCTGAGAAACATATCACTCTCTCAAACATGTTCTATTTATGTCACAAGCAAAATGTAGGTCTTTTAATCTAGTAGCCCTGATGATGTTTGTTTTGTGGAGGTGCAAAATGTTTATCAAAACAGAATCCAGGTGTAACTTGTATGCCAGGCAAAGATCATGTCTCAGAAGTCTGTATGATAGCCAGTTAAAGCAGAAAACTAAGCTTGTGGCCATCGTAGCTTAAGAGCTATTACAGCACTGAAAAGCCCCTGAATAAAATCCTGCCATTCTTTGCGGGGTCATTAGCCACAGAGACCATACGCTTAGTTATCTGCTTCTTTTTTAAAGGAACATCTCTGCCTAGATTCAATGTGGGTACCAGACACCTCTTCTCTAACAAGTATTTGGGGAATCCACCTGGGCCCCTCCAAAATTATCAGCCATGTTTCCTCCTCCTCATCTGTACCAAGCACAGGCATAGCCTCAGCGGAGGTGTGGATAAGCAGCTCCTTGCCAGCCTCCAACTGGTCATGGCTGAGGAAGCTGACAGTGGCACCAGATGGTCCTTGCATTCTTCATACGACCCAACAGAAATAGCCGTTGGAGGCTGGCCAAAAGCAGGATTAATTTGTGCCTATTTGGCTTTCTTTTTAATAGGTGGCTGAATACTGGGTGGGTGGATTTAGCCATGGTACCATTAGCCAAAAGTTTCAATCATTGGTTCTACAAGTAAATGGAAAAAGATGACAGACAATTGCAGAGTGTCTTAGGGACAAACTCCTGGCAAATCTCGCACTGTGTATGGTCATGGGTAGCACCCAAATAGAAAAAAAAAAAGCACTGTTTGTGTCTATCTTGATGGGAATCTGCCTCCAACACTCACACTTTCCCTTCTTGGATGAAGAAAGGAAGAGACCTGAATGGGGCACTTACCTGCAGAAGGCTTGGTAATGGAAATAATTCAATGAACCGCTTGCAGACCAGATTTAAACACAGTGTTTGGACTGACGGCAAAGAAGTTTTGAGGATTAGGCTCTCGTACATCACATATGTACCTTATGCCTTGCACATAGGATATATGTCTGAAGCACAATGCTTGGAAGATGTAAAGTTATTGTTACACTGGCCAGACTTTCCGCTATCCTAATCAGGGTATCCCAGAATAAAACAAAAGAATACCGCAAAAGTGATAAGGCAGGACATCTACTGAGTACTCAAAATACATCATGTTTAATGATTTTTGGAACAACCATAACATGTTGCATATCAACTTGGCCTAATTCTATATTCAGCTTTCTTCCTAAGCGCAGAATTTATCTGAAAAATCAGAAGCCGGATCCATGTATGTTCAACTGTTGGAAAAAAAATCTGCATCATCTTACTTTGAATTCTTCCTTGTGAATTCAACACAAAAAAATGTTTACAGATTTATAATTGCCTCTGCAGCATTTTCTGCTTAGCTAAAGCTGAAATATTTGCAGCACAAGACCTAGTGAAAAGATTCAACATTTGGCATGTATGACACCTGTTATATCTTTATACATTCAGCCCCTTTGCAGACACCTGGTGCAAGTTCTAACAAGGTTATTAATCTTAAACGATTATCCTTCTTTCTTAGAATAGCAAGGTGCAGCGTCTTATAACAATTATTTTTTACTGCAGGGTACTTGTGCAGCATACCCAAGCTTCCCTGTGAACTTAAACATGTAAATCTGTCAAGTGTATCAACGCAAAAGGTAAGCCATTTAACAATTTAACAATCCATATCTTGGTTTATTACCTCTCTACTAGAACCATTTAGAATGGCTGGTAAAGTACACCGAGACATCAATGTTCCAAACAGATAATTAACAAGCTTCAGATTTTCATAGAAGGAAAATGCTGCTCAGTTCTCATAATCAGATAACAATATATCTATCTTTGATGGGCAATTTTTTAAAGAAACATTACACTTTTTTACATTTTTCTTCTATAACAAAAAAAATTACTTATTGATAAAACATTTCCAAGTAGCAAATTCATAATTTGCAGTAGTTCCTAAGAAGGACCAGAAAACATAGACACATAAATGAGCAAAAGGTTTGGTAAATCTATGCTGTATAGCTGTATATGACAATCAGTAGCAACATTAATCACCAGAATACTACCTCTGTCAAAGTTACAATACTGTAACACGCCTTCTTACTGTCTGCATAAAATGGTTGCATTCAGAAGCCAAATAATTATTAACATATTGTATTAACTAGGTCTTGCCTTGAATTAAGAAAATGTACAGAAAGAGACTATGCCTTGAAACATAAAAGCTTTTACAAAACATTGTAGGCAACAACACCAAAAATCAGTATAACATAATTGTCAAGAAAAAAGAGCTAGCTAGAGTAAACTGATTTTGATGCTATTTTTGGTGCAGTGTGCTTTCTATAGCAACTGCAAAACATTACTAATTAAATGCTGAAAGGCTAATATATGTGCTTAGCCTTTTACTAGTGCTACTGAACACATCCTAGCAGTTGAAAATACACAGTTTTGTATCACTTGATTTAGTTATGTTTATCAAGGTCTTACTTTTTAAGGCAGTCCCTACAATACTTCTCACAATGGGAAATTCCTACAGGCAACAGCAGCATTTTATCCACATTATTTCTTCTATCACCATGTCCTAGTATATCAGCAGAATTTGTATGGATGCACTTGCACACACACACATACATGGTCACAAGAAAACTGAGACACATACACAGACAGGGACAGGCCGGCAGACAGACAGATAGATAGATACACACACACACACACACACACACACACACACACACACACACACGCACACACACACACACACACACACACACACACACACACACACACACACACACACACGGTCACAACAAAAGACAGAGACACATGCACAAACAGGGACAGACAGACACACATACATTGTCACAACAAAACACAGAGAGGCATACACAATTAGGGAGGGACAGAAAGACACACATACATGTTCACAACAAAACACAGAGACACATGCATAAACAGGGACAGACAGACACACACATTGTCACAACAAAACACAAAGACATGCACAAACAGGGACAGACAGACATACACACACAGCCATACACATACATGGTCACAACAAAACACAGAACGTATGCGCAAACAGGGACAGACAGACACACACACAGACATTGCCACAACAAAACACAGAGACATACACAAACAGGGACAGACAGACACACACGCATACATGGTCACAACAAAACACAGAGACACTTGCAAAAAGGGACAGACAGACACACACACATTGCCACAACAAAACACAGAGATGTGCACAAACTGGGAGACAGACAGACAGACACACACAGCCACACACATACATGGTCACAACAAAACACAGAGACACATGCACAATTAGGGAGGGACAGAAACACACACACACACACACACACACACACACACACACACACACACACACACACACACACACACACACGGCCAGATTTAGAGATGGTGGCACTGTTGTACAATGAAAATACCAGGAAAATAGTTCAATGCAAAAAATGAATACTAACAAATTTGTAAATCAGAGGAAGTTTTATAAGGCAGTTGAAGTGCAATCAAAAAAATTATGCAAAAAGCAAATGAGGAAGATGTGACAGTCTGGAGGAAAGTGCAGTGATAAATATACACCATATGTGTTGACTATGAGGTGCCAAATATGTAAATAAAATCAGTGAATAAAGATAATTGGGATGTACTGAGAAAATGAGACAAAAGAACAGAATAAATACCTAATGACAGCTGGCATAATCTGCAGCAGCAGTAGCATGAAGCAAAAAAATATTGACTTTCTACAAATCTCTCTCCAAGAAGAAAGCAAACAAAATAGAAATGCAAAAACTAAAATAAAATAGCACAGGCAAAAAGGCACACACATACCTACAGTGGGAAACAGTAAGTTATAGCAATGGCACCTAATATGGAGCTATACAAGCTATTTTAATGCATGCATATCCCTGCAGGAGCATAGGGAAATCACTGTACATACTACAATGTTTTACAGACATACAATCTTATACAACAAGCAAATGAAACACACAAGGACTGGCACATATATCCAAAGAGACTAACACTTTAAAGGTGAAAGCATAAGTAAACTGGAACAGAGTTACTGATTGTTACTAAGCAGGCAGGCAAGCTAATGCCCAAATACCCAGCACTTAGGACAACTTTAATAGGAATTGACAGTTACACAACACAGTGACACTGGCAATATAATTCACACAAAAAGGCTTGGTCTAGAGGGATACTGCCCTAACTATGATACTGACCGAGTCTGCTTCTAGTCCCAGGTGTCTGAGGTGCTGGAAGGGAGGGATGGCTATGACCCCCAGGACATCCTTAGGTACCATGCTGACCTCAGCCTTAGAAGAAAGTCACTCAGGGCCACAGGAATAGCTGGTAGACCCTCCAATGGACAAAGCACTTGGGTAAGATAGAAAGAATGATGCAGAAGAGGGAAAACGGCATACACAAAGTGCAATCATTACTGAATGGTCTTTTGTAGGGTGCCTTGCTCCTAACATGGTAAACAACCTGTGAAGGTAGACAGCCAGACATTTTTGCTACCAGCATGTAAAGGTCAGGCACACTGATGCCTGTATTGATCATGCAGCACATCTAAGAATGCAGGGGGCTATAAGAAGGATGGTTAGGAGGGTGTGCCATGGACAGGATAGCCCCATGAGAAGACAATCTGGGCTGAACCAGGACAGGAAGCATGGGACATACAGCATTCAAATCATTAATGATTAGCATAACCTTTAATTATGGTAACCATGTAAAAGGAGTGCGGAACTAAGTAGAACTTCAAATCCCAAAGCAACAGAATCCAGTCAAATATAGTGGTAATGCCAGGCATCATTCCTGTCTTACAGTATGGGCAAAATATCCAGACATAAAATGCTAATACTTCAGAGTCTGAAATGTACAAACAATACACCTCCCTATGCAGCAAAGATACCTTTTTTGGAAACAACGTGATTTATTCATCGCATTATTAGTTAACAGTATGAACTCACACACATTACAGTGAAGAAAGAAAATTTGTTGTAATGACATTATCTATTACAGTGGACAAGTATTATAAATATTACTGCATCTTAATTCCGTTCTTTACTCTTACACATTGCAGCATGCTCATACACTTGTCAATTCCTAGTGATCTACATAATTTAACCATGCCTTGAGTATTATTTTGTATACAATATTTCAAATGCACAGTTTATAATGTATTTCCTCCATCTTCTAATGATCTTATCTCTAGGACTTCTATTTCTTTAAGAATATTTGGTATTACATTTACTGCCACTTTAATCCTTGTTTTCCACTTTCATGCAACTGCTTTTTTTTTTGGCTGCTAGTAACATTAAACTTCATAAGCCCTTAATACTTCTCATTAATTCTAAACCCAAACTTCAACTCAAGAATATCATCTCTTAGTTAATATGTGTTCCTTAACAATTGTGTTAAGCCAGATGTAAACACTGTTGTGTGCTACCAGTGTTGTGACATGTCTCCCACTGTATATACTTGACTTTTAAATAATGTGTTTAGCAAATACATCAGACGATGGTCACTGGGTTGTTACATCAAAAAACTTCTTCTTCTTTCGGCTTTTCCCAGTTAGGAGTCGCCACAGCGGAACTCCGGTCCGCTAATGATTGGCAGTAGATTTTTACAGTGCCGAGGTGCCAGCCCGGCTCCCAACCTTCAACGAAGGCACGCCTATTCACACATGTCTTTCAAACGTCACTCAACTGCGGGGAGGACAAGCAGACTCCACACAGAGGGCGCTCCAGCCAAGAATCGAACGGGAGAACCTCTTGCTGTGAGGTGACAATGCTATCAGTGCACCACCGCGGCTTACTGTTACATCAAAAAACTATGTAGAAATAACATGATTTATAATAATTCAATGCCAATAAGCCTTGTTACTCAGGTCAGAAGCAACACAGACCTCAAACATATTTGGGGTTTAAAAGTAATGTACCAAGCTGTACAAAAGAATTGATAAAATATCATCTTGATGAAATCAACTTCACCTACACGTGTGTGCATGTGTCTACTGAATATGCATGTGAGGTTTAGAGCCAATATATTGTGACTATTGCCATTTTGCTACTCCCGCACACACATTTTATATATGAATTCATCCTGGTAACTTTGTCAAACAGTACTTTGGTCGACATCTGTTTAACCGACACAATTTGGTTGACTAAACAGACAGTTAGCAATCATATGAGATCGACACTCTCCGGGTAGGAAAATACACCCTTTTCTCCGGGGATTGTGTGAGCTCTAAGTTAGAATATATAATTAGCAAGGGGTACGGGGACACTTTCTTTGTGTTTTTTAAAAAAGTTTTGCATGTGTTGAGATTATTTCTTGGCCCATGAATAGTAGCATGTTGACATGCATAATGTCAATCAATGTGTTTCGACATTATTCATATTAATATAAATGGTATTTGATCAATTTCAGCAGATCCATAAATATATAGGGACTGCATTCATCCCATTGAGAAATTAAATTACTGCATTGTACAAAAGTCAGTACAGCTGACTGAAAATCAGCTGATCATACGTACTGGCTTTTTTTACTGCAAGACTGTGGTACAGTCGGGATCAGGGAATTTACTCTTTCCCCTCTGTATTGTGATCTCTGAGTTGGTATATAATTAGCAGGGGATGAGGGTACAGAGGGTTCCCCCCTGGAATAAACTTGTTTAAACTATTTTTGCTTGTTTTTCAATGTGCAGGTGATTGATCAGTTGTGTTTGATCACTTGCCATCTGTTAGTTTGAGTTTTTGATGCAGTTTCATGCACACACACACACACACACATATATATCTATATATGTATGTATATATGCACACATGTATACATATGTATATGAGACTCCTCAATTTGATCAATTGATCAACACAGCAAAATGTCAACAGCTACTTTATCGCCCACAGTTGGTATACATATCCAGATGGTCTAGAGGTGTACTACCTCAACAATCCCCAGGTCCCCAGGTGAGGGAATATTCCCTTTCCCCGGGGATTGTGAAATTTCAGAGTAAGTATATATAATTAGCGATTCATGTTGAGTCACTGAAGATATTTTCAATAAATGGAAAAAAACGAAAACCATTCACCATAACCTCCTTTAACAAACAACTGAACAATTTTCTTTTTGTGGGGGATGTTACCCTGCACCCCGTACACCCCCAGAACTTATGTGTATATATATATATATATATATATATATATATATATATATATATATATATATATATATATATATACCAACTTTGAGGTAATGCAACAGTGGAGAAAAAAGCAATCTCCACTGTCAACAAAAGTAATTTCAATGAACATCACTCGCTGTTTTTGCATTCACCGAAATTACATTCGGTTATATGACGTGCTCCCTTTAATTAGGGAGGTTGTGGGGGGGCACATGCAATTTTCCTCACACATGAATAGTTGACTGTCAATATCTTTGTTGTTGACTTTTTGTGGTCGATATTCTTGCCATTGGCATTTTGCTGTGTCGAACGATATAAGTAATCATAATATATCAATAGTGGTATAATGCAGGAATCAATCAAAGACCAGTACCTCTAAAAAAAATAATTCCTCCAAAGGAAAGAAAAAGGAATGACCAGGAAGAGAACACCGCAAACATGTTCTCTTCTGTTATCAAGTCAGTCATTCAATATTACACAATGAATAGTACCAAAATAAAAAGAGGGATGTATATATAATAAACCTTTAACAGATTTGAGCACTTTCATCCAGTATACAAATAGGACTTCTTCAGAACTGATTTGACACAGATAAATGCCACAAATATAAATTAAATACAAACCTGGATGACTGGTTGTTCAGTTATACCATGAATAAAAATAATTAGAAGAATTAAATCTAATTAAATTCCTTGTCTGCCTTATATTTAAAGACACATTAAACTCATTTAAATAATAAAACGTCATCAAAATTCACAGATATTTACAAATGCCATTATCATACAATCAAAATACAATAACATGAAAACACTTTAAAAGATTACTAAAAAAATCACTTTAAAAATCAAATCTAACTGGGATAGGTTAAAATACCAAAAATATACTATAAATGTACTTTAAATATAATCTTTACTAGGGTACTCCTTCACAAGTTACTATGTGAATTTATGTATTGTAATTTGTAATTTAGGTGCCCTTACTTTAAGAACAGATTATAGTAATCTATTTGTTCAAACCAAGTTCAATATAGGCCCCTAATGACAGTTGCCAATATAACTCTGTATTCTAATTTATTTTCCCATTCTTCTCCACTTGGGTCTCTAGTGATCTGTTCAAGAACATCATGAATATGGTGTGTAAATTTAAAAAATGAAGTAGTGTACTCAATATATACTCCAGCAGTTCCTCCTTGTTATCAGTACATAAAAACAATTATCAACCAAAAACCAAGTGTGCAATAAACAAGAACTAAAAAAAGAGGGGAATCTAAAATGTATATACTTAAGTAATGTAGAAGGTGAAATCTGCCATGGGGGGGCACATACCTCTTAAATGTTTTGCCTTTTCATTCATTCTTCATGCAGCTTCCCTTATAGCATGTATTAACTCATTCCCTCCAATGGAGCTCTGGAAGTTTGCATTGCAATGTCCAATGGGTGGAGCCTAAGCTTTCTTCAAAATCAAATTATATCCTCATATTTCAAACAAATGTTCATATCTCTGGAAACAGAGAGGGTACTAAAGAAATGTAAATTCTAAATTCTTCAGCACAAACTATTTTTTATAGTGGCATTATGCTTTACATTCTAGGTTAAACTGGATGTTATAAATCACAGTAAATAATGTAGCTATAAAATGTATAATATTTTGTAAACAACTTGCAGTATCTCAGCAACCACTGAAGTTACACACATACTGTTAGCAAAATTTTGTTCATCCAGCTGAGAGCCTTGCTATGAGGCTAAGCAGTTCTGTCTGTGCTACTTGGTTGTTGAGATATTTAGACAAAAGAGACATGCATAATAATATAAATAAATATTATATGAACAGCAGTTAATATTGCTTTAATTACATTAGACAGAAGTCAAATATCAATACAGCTATGTCTGCCATTGTGTAAGCTTTAAGATGAAGTATTTGTGTTACTTTGCATGTAGCTTGGTTTTGGAATTATTAGTGCAAATATGAGCAAGCAATATTTGATGCCTAAAGGCACTTGTAGGATGTAACAGCAGAAGCACCTGGAAGTGTCACAAGGGTGTAATGAGTTAACAGGAGCTGGCTATTTGGAGGGGTGTGCAGGCCATCACCAAGGCCATTCTTAGCAGTTCTCAGCAAGGATGGAATAATGCTTTCCTCAACTGGGATCTTTATCATGATGTGATAGGAACACACTGAGGAACTTAGAAAATCAGTACCTCCATCAAAGTTCAAAGTTCTTTCCTAGAAGAGACGGATTGCTCATAGAGGAGAAGTGGATGTAAATACCTCAAGTGGATTTGTTTGAGTTCTCATTCATGAGAGAGAGTAGAAGGGAGTGGGGGATGTTTAAGAGGGTAGGTGTATCGCAACTGTAGAACTGCAGGTGTTTTACCAGCCTATGATGATGAAGCAGGAGCAGGGTTGCCAACTTTAGCAGCATACAGGCATAAAGTGTTGACTATGACCCAGATAAACGTAATTTCAATTAGCACTTGGCACAGTTGACCAAGCTAACTGGGAAGGACAGGATGGAGCAGGGTACATACTGCCACAGTTTCTCAGAGGAGGACCAGTAATGCAAATGCTCATCTTGGTGTCAAGCTTTCAACTCACCAAGCCACCATCTGCTGACTGCCTTCACAGTGAGTGCAAGGAAGCAAACATGGTAGAAGCCATTCTGAGCTCATGTGGGCAGCTTGCTCCCCCCTCCCCCACCCGGGAGATGTTGCTAGACCAGATACAAATGTTCTCATAGTCAATATGCAGATGACAGCACAAAATCACCCTCATGGCTGCCTGTATGATGGCCCTCAGGAAGACTGTTGCTTGTCTGATGTATAACTCCCCCCAATATGAGGGAGATAGTGGGATCAAGTTCACTATGTTTTAAAGGAGGTCAGGCACAAGGACAAAAATGATCTAGGAAAAAATAGAGGGGGCTGCGTCCTTGCACAATGCTCTCAATTTACTGTTCAGTATACACTCCTATCCTCAATTATGGCCATGACTTTTCAGTAGTGACTGAAAGTATGGGGCAGAAATGAGGTTCCTTCGCTCTCCAAACAGAGTGAGGAACTCAGAAATCTGGAAGAATCTTGCCTTACAGCCATTGCTGTTTTGCAATGAAAAAAAAAAAAAAACAGTTGAGGTGGTTAGGTACCTACAAAGGATAGATGGATAGGGGATGTTCTATACAGATAGAGCTGGTGTACAGTGGAACGCTTGTAATGCAACAATTAGACATCCATCGGGGTAATGTAGGGCATATGGTCTACATCACAAGGCACACTGGCCTCCATGGACTTCTACATAAGAATATATACTTCATATGGTTTGTTAAAGCCTTTTGCACATGCTGGCACTACAGTTGGGCCATGCAGTGAAAGTAGCGTGCCACACTCACGTACTGATGTATGCCCCAGGGATGCAACATCTGTAGCTACATTTGATCCATCATCTATAACAGTAATACAGTTGAAAATTATGATTCTGAGTTGAAGGACTAAACTAGTGCAGCACAGGACACAGTTGGTGGGCAACTATAATATGATTCCATTCTGCCACTTCCATCTGTTGTTCTCAGAGGCAGTGTGATGTTGGAGGTCAAACAGCCATAGATGGACTCAGGGAAAATCAACTCAGATAAGGCTGTTGAGGGGGATGTTTCTGCTCTGTGCAACACATACCTGTGATCTCTGCATATGTTCTGCACCATGCTCCTGTAGATTAGAACTGCAATCACTTAATCTGAAATCCTAATGACACCATTCTATGTAAGAGACAATCTCCAGCTCCAGTGCACATGAATCTGACTTGGCTGGTATTTACATTGCAGTACACCATGTACATGGTTCTTCACCAACTGCACACAGTGGATGTACCCACAGACAATGCTGGAAGCATGTTTGCTATGCCAGCTTTGGTTCATACATTCAAGACCTGATATGCATGATCCTATGTGCCCTGTATGTGACCAGTGCCATACGATACTTCATGGTTGATGCTGGAAGTACTGATGTCTGATGACAGTATACACAGGAAATGAAGTGGTCAGACTACACTAACTTTCACATCATCGCAAAGCACTAGCTGCATACAGAATTTATTTTATTTTGCTTATTCACAAGACAAGCCCAATGTACAGTAGCATCCCTTTTTCAGGGGTGAGCCATGAGCGCTGTCTGCTTACGTACTTGCTTAAAAATCACAAAACCTGAATTGAGGGAAGCAGTTTGCTAACAGCTCATAGCTTCATCCTCTGCAGTAACTGCTAGACCTCATTATGTTGCTCTTGTTGTATTATGCCCTTCTTTCTGGTCATTGTATCTATTTTTTAGCAGATATTGCCTTGTTACCAGCTCATAGGCATGCTTTGCCTGCTGGCCTTTCTTTGACATCTACTGCACCTCCAAAGTAACTTGATCTTATCTTCCTTCATACTCCAGCAGCAGTTAACAATATATTGCTATTTTGCTGAAAGAGATCCAACCACCCAGTGGGGATGTGCATACTGAACACACAATAAAAGTCATTGGTGCTTCCATGGACACATATGGGAGGGCATTCCTCTTAGCAAGTGTCCTAGCACAAGAAATATTATTTTGTTACACACTTGGATTGAGATTCTGGCTGCACATTTACGGGAGACATTAAATTGTTCTAGCATATGACATTTTGTGATAAGCAGCAATTTGCATTTTGTATGTAGATATTCTCTGGTGTCCTAGTCAGTCTGCACTTTTTTCTTTTATCAAGATCACTGCTTTCTGAAGAGTTATAATGCACACTGACTGAAATTGCATGAAAGCTACTGCAGCAGATGTTACTGAATCACAAAATGGCATCACCTATTTTCAAACATCACACTGTATCATGCGTTTCATGAAAAAAGTTTCTGTACATGTGCACCTCACATGCACAATAAAATGCATTGTTAAACAGCAGTTTCTCCATAGTACACTTTCATCCCTTACACGTTTTTCTTAGATATGCAATAACTGAGGCCATATAAAATAATTAAGCATTAGGAAGTTCAGTCCTAACTTTCAGAAACAGTCTAGGTAGAGTTCATATGTACCTGGGTAATTTATAGTTTTATTCTACCTCCAAAAAAAATATTGGTTGACTGGCTATTCTGGACATGTCCATACATTTACGTCCCCCCTTACAGCATGTTTCTTAGAAAGGTTTTGAGAAAAAAAATTCCCTTTCATAAATCTGATTTAGTATCATTAAAATCTTCCTTAACGTAGTTTCTGCCGCTAGTAAAGATGTTCATTATACTCTTCATCTTCACTCATTATCGCAGTACCATTGTTTTTCGTTTACTGTATTTGCATAAATGGATGAATAACGTGTAACTCTACAGATATTTTTCAAACAATTCACAAAAAAATCTCCAGTTAAACAAAAACATTAAACTGCAGCTTTATTTGTGAGGGAGTATTTATATGTGACAGAAACAGATAGGGGTGGTCAAATACAGACTAAGCTGGAACATGGAAGTCAGCACTGGTATCATAGGGTACTCACTGGCATAGAAAACTGTTTGCAATTACCAGAATCACAGGGAAATATTCTGTACTTCTCAAATCAAGAAGTAAGATTTAGTTGATGTGCTAATATCCTGTTGCCACTGTGATATGTAAGAAAATTAGCACTTAAACCATCGTGGATCTCTAATGATCTGATATACAACAAATTTTACAGGGGATTAACAACTGATAAGCAATTTTGTTAGCATTTTGATGACTGATAAATACAGATAGTTATGCGGCTGATAGTTACTTACTTGCTTACAGAGATCCACAAATAACTCGTGGTGAAG